>NC_052517.1:6842430-6933729 GCF_014356525.2 Nilaparvata lugens | reverse complement strand
GGATGTAAGGATCTGTTCTCTATGCAACATGAAGGAGGAAGAGGATGTAGTCCACTTCATAGCCAGGTGCCCGGTGCTTGCAGAGTTCAGAAAGCAATACTTCGGGAAGACTTTGCTTGCTGTAGAGGAGATGAAGACGTACCTGAATGGTGACAACTGGATGCTGATAGGACAATACTGCAGAGATGCTTAGGCGGGATGCACACCGGAGAAACGCATTTCGTGAAGCCCTCTTTCCTGAAACTTGTTTCATGCAATCCGTTTCACTCGCGCATGCATACAAAAGAAACGTTCCCTGCTTAATCTTATCAGTCGATTGCGAGCAACTTTCGTTTCACGTTTCATGAAACTTTTTTCACGAAACGCGTTTCTCCGGTGTGCATCCCTTAGGCGTACAGATATTTCATGATTCAATAATTCAATTTTTAATCGAATTTTTACCCTCTCTTCTTTTGTAGAATAGTATTTTCCATTTTTATTTTTTGTATAAATTGTCTATTTGAAAGAAATATATATAAATAGCTTACCAACACCTCCTGACGGCACTCAGCCAAGGAGAAAACGCTGACAATAAAGATTTATTAACATTTACTTGATTATTTTCAAAAATGTAATGAATTTCGTTCATAAATAAAAGCCTTTATTTATTTATTTATTTATCTATCTGATTCTGGATCTCAGAAAAGCTTTAGACAACACTCATTCCATAAACTTAAAAATGATTTTGATAATAATTGTTGAGAAGTTTATAGAGGGATATTTTCATGCATACACATTGATCAATATAGCATTTTATAGACAATTTTCTCAATTTATCTCACTAAAGTTGATTATCTCATTAGGTACTATTAAAGATCATTTGGACAGTTGTTCCAATAGGTGTATATTGTCAAAAGCTTTCCCGAGATCCATGAACTGATCAATTGACGGAGTATTGTCTGAAACTCTTCTTAGATTGAAGAATTTTGTCAAAAGCTCTTGTCAGATCAAAGAATGTTCAACTCAAGATTATGAGTGTTCTCAAAAGCCTTTGCAAGGTCAATGAAATAAATGTTCACTTGTAACTTGTCGTTTTATACTTTTGTTAATATTTTGTATGAATTTCGAGTGAATAAATTTGATTTGTAATTATTATTTAACGAAAATCCTAAATAAATGCTGTACATCACCCAGTAGGTGGAGGAGAAATTATTTTGTCAGGACTTGTTTCAGCTACTAATGCCGAAGACTTGAAGAGTCAATACTTGAAAATGGCATTAGTAGTCGAAACATGTGACAAAATAATTATAAGGGTTCTCAGATTTATATTATCTATTTCAAAAAATATTTTTCCTACAGATACCTTGAAAAGTGATGGTATCTGTAGGAAAAATATTTTTTGAAATAGATAATATAAATCTGAGAACCCTTATAAATTATTTTGTCACATGTTTCGACTACTAATGCCATTTTCAAGTATTGACTCTTCAAGTCTTCGGCATTAGTAGCTGAAACAAGTCCTGACAAAATAATTTCTCCTCCACCTACTGGCTAAAGTACTTACTTTACTCCCTGAAACATAATACTAAAGAGTCACTTTTTCGCTCTCGGTACTAAAAAACAGAAAAACTCCCTATGGAGGAAAAGTGACTCCATTAAAATAACATGGGAAGCATCTCTATTTTAAAAACTTTCATTGTAATAGGTAAGAAGGTCTAAGCTCAGATGAGGAAGCATATTGAGTAGTCAGTCATTGAGCCAATTAAATCAATACCTCAACCAGATTTGATCAACATATGAAATGTATGTTCGTATGCTAAAATTATTACAAACTTCATATCACTATACTAAAAAAATGTATAAATATTTTTTCATATTTCATGGTATTCAAAATACCAGCCAACGAGTATTCCTTACTAACTAATCAAATTAAAACGGGAACTTAATCATAGTTGTAGTTATGGCTGCCATTGTTGTTACAACTTTTGCCGACAGATAGCGCATAGCGCTGTCGGCGGAAAACTGTGATTACAAGCCAGCCCAGCTGTTTAATTTTAGATTATGTTGTAACACATTGTTTGGTCACGAAGGTTTTTAAAAAATATTTTATTTGCAGTTTTTATAAAACTGTAGGTGGAGGAAAAATAATGTTGTGTATATCACAAGTGAACAATTTTTTCTCCCTCAGGAAAATGTTGCCCTCAGCTTCGCCTCGGGCTTCAAACTTTTCCCTCAGGGAGAAAAACAACACTTTTCACTCTAGATATACAAATAACTATAAAAGGTACTCAGATCTATATTTCTGTTTTTATTAAAAGTAGCCCTGAAGAAAGAAGACAAAATATTTTCTTTATTTATTTCTGCATTGATAGATACAAAATAATTCTCAACTATGAATGATTGTGAAAGGAACAACAGGCTTGAAGCCCATTGAATTAATAAGATTACAAAAATGATTGACATTTCAAAAATTGATATTAATGAATCAATTCATTTTGAAATGCATGAAAATTCCGCTATTCCGATTACCAACAGGTGCTAGTTACTAGTAAATGTATCAGTTTTGAACTGACCTGAAGGTTCCAGTCGAAACCGCCGACGTTAACACCGCCGGAATCTCTCCAGTGATACTCAAGCGTGTTGTCGTCTATGACGTCAATAACGTATTGACGTCATAGACGACAACACGCTGAGTATCACTGGAGAGATTCCGGCGGTGTTAACGTCGGCGGTTTCGACTGGAACCTTCAGGTCAGTTCAAAACTGATACATTTACTAGTAACTAGCACCTGTTGGTAAACGGAATAGCGGAATTTTCATGCATTTCAAAATGAATTGATTCATTAATATCAATTTTTGAAATGTCAATCATTTTTGTAATCTTATTAATTCAATGGGCTTCAAGCCTGTTGTTCCTTTCACAATCATTCATAGTTGAGAATTATTTTGTATCTATCAATGCAGAAATAAATAAAGAAAATATTTTGTCTTCTTTCTTCAGGGCTACTTTTAATAAAAACAGAAAATATAGATCTGAGTACCCTTTTATAGTTATTTGTATATCTAGAGTGAAAAGTGCTGTTTTTCTCCCTGAGGGAAAAGTTTGAAGCCCGAGGCGAAGCTGAGGGCAACAATTTTCCTGAGGGAGAAAAAATTGTTCACTCGTGATATACACAACATTATTTTTCCTCCACCTACAGTTTTATAAAAACTGCAAATAAAATATTTTTTAAAAACATACGTGACCAAACAATGTGTTACAACATAATCTAAAAATTAAACAGCTGGGCTGGCTTGTAATCACAGTTCTCCGCCGACAGCGCTATGCGCTATCTGTCGGCAAAAGTTGTAACAACAATGGCAGCCATAACTACAACTATGATTAAGTTCCCGTTTTAATTTGATTAGTTAGTAAGGAATACTCGTTGGCTGGTATTTTGAATACCATGAAATATGAAAAAATATTTATACATTTTTTTAGTATAGTGATATGAAGTTTGTAATAATTTTAGCATACAAACATACATTTCATATGTTGATCAAATCTGGTTGAGGTATTGAATTTAGTTGGCTCAATGACTGACTACTCAATATGCTTCCTCATCTGAGCTTAGACCTTCTTACCTATTACAATGAAAGTTTTTAAAATAGAGATGCTTCCCATGTTATTTTAATGGAGTCACTTTTCCTCCATAGGGAGTTTTTCTGTTTTTTAGTACCGGGAGCGAAAAAGTGACTCTTTAGTATTATGTTTCAGGGAGTAAAGTAAGTACTTTAGCCAGTAGGTGGAGGAGAAATTATTTTGTCAGGACTTGTTTCAAAAAGAAAAAAATATATACATTTTTTTAGTATAGTGATATGAAGTTTGTAATATAGTTTCAGCATACAAACTACATTTTATATATCGATCAAATGTCTGTCTGAGGTATTGAATTAGTTGGTTTAATGACCACTCTATATGCTTCCTCATCTGAGCTTAGACCTTCTTACCTATTACAATGAAAGTTTTTAAAATAGAGATGCTTCCCATGTTATTTTAATGGAGTCACTTTTCCTCCATAGGGAGTTTTTCTGTTTTTTAGTACCGAGAGCGAAAAAGTGACACTTTAGTATTAGGTTTCAGGGAGTAAAGTAAGTACTTTAGACAGTAGGTGGAGGAGAAATTATTTTGTCAGGACTTGTTTCAGCTACTAATGCCGAAGACTTGAAGAGTCTAGACTTGAAAATGGCATTAGTAGTCGAAACATGTGACAAAATAATTTATAAGGGTAATCAGATTTATATTATATATTTCAAAAAAATATTTTTCCTACAGATACCTTGAAAAGTGATAATTTCTGCACTGATTGCAGGCTGCAAAGAATCACTTTTCCGCAATAGTGCACAAAGTGAGTACTTTGCATACTCCAGATTTGCAGCACGACAATGCAAAATAGTTTGTAGGTTATATGGAGCACCAGTGCAGGAAAATCAAAATTAAGTTGGTAACTGCACTCATAGTGAGGCCCACGTTATAATGGCAGTAGAGAACAGCATGCCTTGCCATTATGTGCCTTGATTATAGTCATTTCAATGCTTACATAAGATAAACCCCCTTCAAGCAGTCAGATAAATTTTCAATTGAATACTAATCATTATTATTCAATTTTAATTTAATTAAGTTTTTTATTAATAATAAAATTACACAGAAAAACATTTGATGGATTTCAGGGAATTTTACCCATAATTACCCACTTTTCATATTCAATGGTAACTGTAGGAAAAATGTAATGTGAAAAACGTGCGCAAAGTTCCTCTGCTGCACTCAGAAACCATCATTCCGCACTCGCCTACGGCTCGTGCGTAAACGTTTCTTTTGGTGCAGCAAACTGTCACTTTGCGCACTAGTTGCACAAATAACTATTATTTGTTTACAGTTCAACTGGCACGCAGTCCCAGATCGTGAGAAGAAACGTCACCAGAACTCGGCCGAACCAGTTTTTAGCCCAACTATGGCCGGGGGACTGTTTAGCATTGATAAGCAGTTCTTTGAGAAACTGGGAACCTACGACAGCGGATTTGATATTTGGGGTGGTGAAAATTTGGAACTTTCCTTCAAGACGTGGATGTGTGGAGGCACCCTTGAGATAGTCCCTTGCTCACATGTGGGACATATATTCCGCAAAAGGTAATTTATTCAAATCTTTACTATAGTATACCAGTAGCTCTGTAAACAGTAGACCTCACGCAGTATTCTCATCCACAAGTACCTGATTGAAACTACAGACCTTATGGAAATACAGCAATAGACTGGCTTCTCCACACATCTGTGTAATCACTTGTCAGCTGATTTATAATGAATAATTCTATAGTCTGATTTTTACTCTAATATTGGCGTATGAAGGAGGCTCCTTTTTCCTTTTATACTAGTAGTTCTGTGAACAGTAGACCTCACGCAGTATTCTCATCCACAAGTACCTAATTGAAACTATAGACCTTATGGAAATACAGCAACAGACTGGCTTCTCCACACATCTGTGTAATCACTTGTCAACTGATTTATAATGAATAATTCTATAGTCTGATTTTTACTCTAATATTGGCGTATGAAGGAAGCTCCTTTTTCCTTTCATACTATTAGTTCTGTGAACAGTAGACCTCACGCAGTATTCTCATCCACAAGTACCTGATTGAAACTATAGACCTTATAGAAATACAGCAATAGACTGGCTTCTCCACACATCTGTGTAATCACTTGCGAAGCATGTAACTAAATAAAGAATAAACTTGTCAGCTGATTTATAATGAATAATTCTATAGTCTGATTTTTACTCTAATATTGGCGTATGAAGGAGGCTCCTTTTTCCTTTCATATTATCCTTGAAATGCAAAATTTCCAAAAACCTTGTATATACGTCGACGCGCAATCAAAAAAGGAACATACCTGTCAAATTTCATGAAAATCTATTACCGCGTTTCGCCGAAAATGCGCAACATATAAACATTCAAACATTCAAACATTTAAACATTCAAACATTTAAACATTAAGAGAAATGCCAAACCGTCGACTTGAATCTTGGACCTCACTTCGCTCGGTCAATTATACCAGTAGTTTTGTGAACAGTAGACCTCACGCAGTTTTCCCATCCACAAGTATCTGATGTCACCTGTTGTAGTTGATTCAGTTGAATCACAATTCACAGTTGAATCATAATTTTCTCTTAAAAACTGTTATTTGTTTTCTTCAAGATTAAAAACTCACTTATGTTAATAGACTCAGTTCACGTTTGAATTTTTATCCCATATGATGATTTATCCAGTTCC
Organism: Nilaparvata lugens; assembly: GCF_014356525.2. Lineage (NCBI taxonomy): Eukaryota > Metazoa > Arthropoda > Insecta > Hemiptera > Delphacidae > Nilaparvata > Nilaparvata lugens. The sequence continues at coordinate 6,927,447 of NC_052517.1, read as the reverse complement.
GTGATAATCTTATCATCTGATAAGAATATTACTCAACTATTTCAAAATTAATTTTTCAATAAAGAATATTATAATTTCTTCGGCATTATTCAGTTCATTTAATCATTTTTTCAATCACCTATGGAATCTGTTTTTCAAATTTGAGAAAATTAATTCCTCTAATTTTATAATAATTATCAAGGACAAAGGTCGAAATTAATTTCCTCTAGTTTCAGTTCATCTACACTAAAGTGAGAGCCGTTATAATGTCAGTATTTAATTAACATTGGTGTTGCTATCCTTGTCTTTCATTCGTCAAAGCAAATAGCGCTATCCTTTTCGAACTCCGTAACGGTGCTAGATTGTTTTTAGCAATTTAGAAATATAATTGATTAACGAAATATTAACCTCAATTATTAAAAATCTTTAATTTCCAATAATGAAAATCATATTTTCTTGACGGATAAAATAAAAATTGATCAATTATAACAAGAATGAATAGTTGATATTACATCAGATATACCGGTATCAGCTATCCTATAGAAGGCAGTGGCAAGGCAGAGAATCGGCAACACTGTTCTTCTATCTTTCTCCACTGCCATTATAACGTGGACCTCACTATGTGAGATGAGATTTATTTGCCATAAACAATATACAAGATAAATATATTGTGGTAAATCATATATCATACATCAAGTTATATCATATTTTATTGATTAGTGTTATATCATACTGGTTAAAACTACTTGTCATTTTGGTAGAGAGTTGGTGGGGAGGATATTTTTAATATTCTTTCCGAAGAATGGACATTGATATGTCCAAATCTCCGCCAATTTATGTAGATGCATAACAATATAATTATCTATAGTTATTATAAATTACAAATTACTTTTTCCATATCATTACAGTTCAATAATTATTTTCCTAGTCTATATTATGTAAATTGATCTATAATGTTGCTGTATTGTAAGCTATGTATATGGTATAAGCCAGTATTATTGTAATCTACATAAATGAAGTACTCAATCACAATCTAGCCACATATTTATCATTTATCATTATTTTTTTAAAGCTAGTCTCAGTTGTAACGCATTTATCATTCATTTAAAAACTGAATTGTTAGAGATTGATGGTAATTAACAACTGAAAATAGTAACTCAAATTGGATTAATGAATTTGTGGTTTTGATAATATAAAGTCGTTTTCATTCAATAATAAGTTTTGAATCAAAATTAAATATGTTTGAAAGTGTTGATGAATCATAACCTCTTTAGGTCTAATTTTCAATCAAAATTTGGGAATGGAATAGTAGTAAGGATATTATCTCACAATAAACTCTACTCTTAATTATTATAATCTTAGGGCCACTGCTAACAGATATGTAACCTATAACACTAATATTGAATGTATAAGGAGGCAATTAATTTACATAGGTACTAAAATAATAAACCTCATTCCAAATCACTTTCTCATGAACAAGAAAAACTCGACATACAGTTATTTCTTCTTCCATTTAGATATATGACTCGAGATTTCTGCTCCAGCATTTTTTTTTTCATTAGTTTTTTCATTTTTCAGTGGACTCGCTTACCTTTATTTGAGTAATATTCTCTGTTTTCTTCTTGCCCCCATTTCTCCCTTCCTTTTTTCCTCATTACTTCTCTTCTTTGCCTGCCTATTACATGGGAAACCATAGTTGGCTAGGTATCTTCTCTCTTTTTTTTCTCTTCTCCAACACACCCAAACACTAAGCCCATAGTTTTTTATATTTGTAACATTTTATTGTGTTTTATTTGTTTCGTAAATCTTTGTAATTTTGTTTTGTCTTGTTTTGTGTGTTTTTAATTTTTTTTTAATCTTACTATGTTTCAAGGTCACCATACAAATGGAGGTCAGGGGTTAATGTACTGAAGAGGAACTCCATTAGGTTGGCAGAAGTGTGGATGGATGAGTATGCAAAATATTACTACCAGAGAGTCGGCAATGATTTGGTAAGTTGGATTTTAATTTAAAAATAGCTCAATAAAATACTTGCCCACTTTTTTCTATTCAAAATTTTGAAACTAGAACTAATTTTTGGGACAAAATTGAGTTTGAATGATTATAGTAATACTAGCTGGCCCGGCGAGCTTCGTACCGCCAAATAGTTAATGTATCTCATGACAAACTTTAGCTTTATGCACACCTGAGGAGGCGCGATGCGGCATTTTGCATCCAGGTGCTTCTTGCTTAATGGTTTGAATGGAAGAACTCACACACACCAAATCTACCATGGCGTGGAATGGTGGGATAAGACAATCTCCATAAGATCAACACTTTATAAATCACCAATCTGCGCCTCTTCAGATTTTAAAATTAACTTAGTGTACAGCTGTAACTTTAGATGGTATTATTCATATTATTAATTTTAATAGATTTTATTTATATAGATAATTTTCCAACTGCAAAATAAATAATTTTCTAAAAATGAAGTAATTCTAAACACCGAAGACAGCACAATTATTCGAACCAAGCAATGTCTTTAGAGCATGTGAGTCTTCAACCTGAGGCCGCACTGCTGGATGGTTACACACAGAACAGTCATTATGTTTTTAGTCGGGGCGTTTAGAATAGAATACATGGGCGGTTATGGAGCAGCACACACTCTTGTCTACTATCTACCAACGGCTGTTGGATGACGCAATGATTATAACAGCTGATTTTTATTTCTGTTTGTGACCAGCACACAAATCTTCTCCCATAAGGATTACATGTAAACTTTGAAGGACCGTAGGAAAGAGTCCTGAAGTCGGATTATAAATTTGATATGCCACAAACCTGGTCCTGAACATAACAAACACAACTAAAAAAAATCATCAAATTCGGTGCACACATAAAAAAGTTATTGAATGTCAAAATTTGAGGCTCGATTTTTATTTATATTGATTTTCTTGTAACATATTCTATTAGGGCTACTGAAACCTACTAAACTTAGTTTCCAGTAAAAATTCGACTGATTCACTGTCAATGTTGTAAAAACGTTCCATAATGAAATAAAAACACATATATTGTCAAATTCTACACAGTTCTATTTGCTTGTCAGCTTAAAAATGTGACCTGTGTGAAACCATGGTTCTGTACCAAATAAAACGGTGGAATTTGACAATATATTTGTTTGTTTTTATTTCATTACTAGCCGCCAGGCTCGCTTCGATCGCCATATCCGTCTAGCGACTGGATCGTGACTGGATCGTCCGAGAATGAGATCAGCAGGCGAGCGAAGAGCATTTTTATCATATGTTAGGACAATCCAGTCGGGGGTCCAGACTAAACGTCTGGCTAAACGGATATGGCGAGCGAATCGAGTCTGACGGCTAGTAATATGATATTCCCAGGATTGAAGTAGCAGTGCCCAATCAATTTTTCCGCGATAAATGCATTTAAATCTTCAACTTGGTGCCAACCTAACAAAGTCAACTCAACTTAATGCCAACCTGACAAAATGATTATTTTAGTTGCCAGTTAACAACTGTTTCGAAGAGATACTCTATCTAGATTATAGTTCTATAGTAACATATGATATGGAAATTTCAATCATAATTAAGAGATTGGGAGAAGAATATACATGCTAAAATACGAACTTTAAACCCTTAAAAATAACCCTTAGAGTTAGAATATTGCCAAAAGATTTCTTAGTGCGCCTCTAAAGGGCCAACTGAACATACCTACCAAATTTGAACGTTTTTGGTCCGGTATATTTCTAGTTCTGCGAGTGAGTGAGTGAGTGAGTGAGTGCCATTTCGCTTTTATATAGATTTCATTTTCGTTTCTAGTCTTTTACTCTATTGAATGTCTTATGTTTTCTAGGGAGAATATGGGGATGTGTCGTCCCGAAAAGAATTGAGAAGAAAATTGGGATGCAAATCTTTCAAATGGTATTTGGACAACATTTATCCCGAATTATTTGTACCTGGAGAGGCTGTCGCGTCAGGAGAGGTCAGAGTATTGTTGCTTATCTTAATTAGGTTTAAAAAAATTACCAAATTTATTGAAATTACCGAATTTATCATTCAAATTGAGAGTGCGATCTCAGTAGGCAACAAATCTACAACAGTAAAAACTGATCCTAAAAACAATAATTGAAAGATTGTCAAATTTGTTGTCTTAAATCAATTTAATGCAGATACTAAAATCTATTGAATTATGTGAGGCTGTTCTAGATAATGTGAACTAGTTGAATACAGTTATATTCATAAAAACACTTCACCCACATGGGCTACTAACTTTTTAACAAATTAATAAAAACAATATAAAAATCTTGAAGTAACCTTTATTTTTTAAAAACTTCTAACTAATAGCATAGAGAAACAATAGCATAAGTAGATATCCCATTGTATAGGGAGTAGATGTCGTAACTTTTACTGTTATCTCAAGCCGATTACTGTCGATTATTGTCGATTTTCACTGTTTTGTTGGGGTGAGAGTGTTTGAACGGCACAAAATGAGAGACTACCAGTGTCACACAGCTTCAAAGGAAAGAACTACGTGGACTATCGACTTGAGATAACAGTAGAAGTTACGACATAAACTCCCTATATCATGGGATATCTACTTACGCTATTGTTTCTCTATGCTAATAGTTGTTGAACTATTTTAAAGTTTTTAAAAAATGAAGAGTACTTCAAGATTTTTCTACTGTTTTTATTAATTAGTTATATTCATTTAGAAAAAAAGTGAATTCGAATTCAAGTCATCAAAAATTGGATGTTTTTCAACACTCTATATATTTTTGTAGTAATATTTGATTTTTTAAATGAGTCTCGCCAATATTCTTGAAAGTGTTCCTAATGAGTGACATTGTCTGATGTTTTTGGACTGAGTAGTTGATAAATAATAATATATTATTTTGTATGAATATCCTCTCATTTTCCATGTATTATTAAAATTTGAACATTTATTATGATATAACTTTTCTCCCTGGCCCTGGATGCATGATCTTTCCTACAATATAATGAGAGATATTTCTTCCCCACCCATTCGATAATTTGGATCATTTTCGATGGGAAAACTATCAATTGCTTGCTTTTCTCTTGAGAATTCAAGCTGTTAATTCAAAATGTATGGCCTTACAAATCATAGAATTTGAGCAAATTTTTATTCACGGCCACTTCTCCTTAGATCCAAGAAAAATTAGGACATTTTTTCTTGATTACCCCCTCCAACTACCTTTTGCAAGCTTTTGAAAACTTAAGCTTTAAATACTTTTTTAAACTTTGTTGAGAAAAGTTTGAAAAAGTTCACAATTCTTAAATGATCAAGTGTTTTACTCTTGGAGTGAAAAACACTTACTTTCCAGCTGTGCCAATGTTTTGACCTATGTCTAACCTAAATGTCTATGTTGTAAATGTCAACTTCAGATTCACAAATTTTAATTATTGTAGAAATTTTGCCAATATCCATTCCAGATTTCTTATCCTCAGCTTTAACAAGAAGTGGATCATTTTTTCACCAGAAACCCCACCTCTCAGCTGGTTTCTTGAAAATGTTCCAGAGATCCTTACCCTCAAATTCCTCATCCTCAGCTGTTTTACAGATCCTTATCCTCAGATTGCTCATCCTCAGCTGTTTTACAGATCCTTATCCTCAGATTCCTCATCCTCAGCTGTTTTACAGATCCTTATCCTCAGCTGTAAAATGTCAGCTGTTTGACAGATCCTTATCCTAAGATTCCTCATCCTCAGCTGTGAAAGGTCAGCTGTTTGCCAGATCCTTATCCTAAGATTCCTCATCCTCAACTGTAAAATGTCAGCAGTTTGACAGATCCTTACCTAAGATTCCTCAACCTCAACTGTAAAATGTCAGTTGTTCTACAGATCCTCATCAGTCAGCTGTTTTAAAAATCCTTATCCTCAGCTCTAACAACAAGTGAGACATTTTTTCTGGAGAAACCCCACCTATTTGCCAGCTGTATTCTTGAAAATGTCAGCTGTTTTACAGATCCGCAACATGGGTATTGGTGGCAAGACTTGTGTTGACTCACCGGCACGTAAGGGAGATTTCCATAAACCGGTTGGACTCTATCCATGTCATAGAATGGGTGGCAATCAGGTTTGTGCAAGAAAATTATGAATGTCCCACCTTTGGTGCCATTTTTTAACTTTTTTGTAACACATTGTGTCCTTGTGTCCCAGAGTGTACCCTATCCCTACCAAACATATTCCAGTGTACCCTTGTGTATATTTGTCCAACCTATCCTTATCATTTTCAAACCACTGTACCCTAGTTAGTACCCCAGGGTACCCTAGTGTACCCTATAGTAAGGTCCACGTTATAATGACAGTATTTGATCAACTTTGGTTCTGCTATCCTTGTCTATCATTTGACATAGCTGGTGGTACTATTCTTTTCTAGGTCCACAACAATGCCAATTATGTTTTTGACAGTGTAGAAATATAATTAATTAATGCAGAGAATCAGCATTGCTATTCTCCTATCTTTATCCACTGCCATTATAACGTGGACCTCACTATAGTACCTTAAAGGGTACCCTAGTGTTCCTTATTGTTTACTATAGTGAGATCCACATTATAATGGCAGTGGAGAAAGATAGGAGAAAAACGATGTTGAACCTCTGTCTTGTCAATGCCTTCTATAGATGGTAGCAGATACAGCTTTATTGATGTAATATTAACTGTTCATTCTCATTTAAAATAATCAATTATATTTTATTAAACAAGAAATTATATTTTTCAATAATTTCATAATGGATTTACATTATTAAGATGAAATATTTTGTTAATTATAAATTCTACATTGTTAAAAGACGATCTGGCAACAGAGTGAAGCAAGAAAGAGATAGCACTATCTGCTTTGTTGAATGAAAGACAAGGATAGCAATACCATTGCTAATCAAGCACTGCCATTATAACGTGGACCTCACTATAGTAACCTAAAGTGTACCCCAGTATTCCTTTGTTCTCCTTATTGTTTGCTAGTGTACCTTGTCCTATCCATTTGTACCATACTTCATACTGCATATGGTTCAGTCCTTATAGTGACCATGCTTTCCCTTGTAACTGAACAATCTTTACAATACCTTTGTTCCTTTGTTCCTCAATCTGCCTATTAGTAATCACTGCTTTATATCCCCTTTATCATATACTGCTTATGAAACTGAAGTTGTCCATGTCGAAGGATGTATTTTTCGGCTCCATATCCTTTTTTCACATCTTGCTTATGGACCTAAAGTTGTCTAAATGTGAAGGATGCATTTTTTGCTTGTTGAGCAATAAGGCTGTGCCATGTCAAGTTTTGATCTGAATATTGATCATTTGCAAGGAAAATAGCACAAGGACTACCTTATCATTTTATCTTCCAATGTTATCACATTAGTGTCATTGGCATTGTCAATAAATAAAGGAATAAATAATATCACCCTGATTGACAGTAATATGATTCACAGAATCATGATATGACCTCAAACATATTAACTGTAAATTCTCTGACATGCACAACTTCAGTTATAAAAACATCCTGTCCCAATTCACTCAAACCCCAATTCCATCCTCAAAAACTCAATCACCTCATCATTTTCATAATTTATTTGCTTTTCATTATTAATTTCCAACTTTGTTCTGTCTTCTTTCCATTTCATCATCTGCTCTGAACCCTGGACGTGTCATCAAAATTCCCGCAATTTTCTGGTGTGAAAAACATGTTTTTCGGGCGCCAAAAACAGATCTCTAACAAGGCCACAAACATGTGTGTCGACTCGGCTTGTAAACCTGAAGATTTGCATAAAGCGGTCGGTCTGTGGCCGTGTCATAGTCAGGGTGGTAACCAGGTAAACATAACCTCCAAATGTGTGAAACGTAACCTCAAAAGTTTGCCGCATAACATCAAAGTTTGACACAAAGGGAATGGTGTGCTCTTCAATCTTCTCTGAATGTGTAGATTATGTTTGTAACTAGTTGACTAACTTCAAGAAGATTGAAATATAACCTTGAAATGTGTGAAACATAACTTCAATGGTTTGCTGCATAACCTCAAAGTTTGCCACAATATATCTGCAAAGGGAGAGGTGTAATCTTCAATTTACTCTTAATGTTTGGAGAATGTTTGTAATTAGTTGACTAACTCATATAAACTTCAAGAAAATTGAAATATAACCTTGAAATGTGTGAAACATCACCTCAAAGGTTTGTTGCATAACCTCAAAGTTTGCCACAATATAACTGCAAAGGGAGAGGTGTAATCTTCAATTTACTCTTAATGTGTGGAGAATGTTTGTTAGTAACTTGTTGACTAACTCATATGAACCTAAAAAATGTAACCTCAAGAATATTGAAATGTAACCTTGGAATGTGTTAAACATAACCTCAAAATATGATGTGCAGCATAACCTAAAATTTTGCCATATAACAGCTAAGGGAATGGTGTAATCTCCAGTCTTCTAAATGCTATGAACATGTTTGCAACTAACCTACAGTCGTTTTTGAAGTTAACCTTGTCAAAAATCCTCAACAATTTGAAGCTTATCTCAAAATTTAAGAAACATAACCTCGAATTTGTATTACCACTGTATAACATCATAGTTTGCCATATCACTACTCGCTAAATTGACAATATGAACATGTTTGTAACTAACCTACAGTCGTTTTTGAAGTTAACCTTGTCAAAAATCCTCAACAATTTGAAGCTTATCTCAGAATGTAAGAACATAACCTCAAAATTTGTATTACCACTGTATAACATCATAGTTTGCCATATCACTACTTGCTAAATTGAGAATTAGGGATGATTTGGCAAATCTTTTAATCACTCTAAGATTTAACTGACACTTACACGACTCAGGTGGAGAAGAGACTGGACTCTAGTGGAGAGCATGTGTTCCCAAATGGTGACACTCAGACCAGTCAATTCTAGTCTCCGCGACGTCAGCCATTTGAAAACACATGCTCTCCACTAGAGTCGAGTCTCTTTTCGACCTGAGTCGCGTAAGTGTGAGTTGAGCCTAAATTTGCTGAAGATGTTTTTTGCAACTATACAAATAACTCAACTAATGCTAGCATACATAACCTCATACATAAGTAAAAAAGCTAGTATATACAAGTAAAAAAAAAACGTTTTTTAGCAAGGAAAAAATGGGTGTAGGATCATCACTTATTACTCTATTATTCTGTTTGTCATTCTACTTTTATTTTTCATTATGTCTTCCATTCTCATCCTTAAATATCTTTCATCTTCCTCTACTCTTCCACTGTTCTGTGCATGTTTTTTACTGTTTGTCATATTATCTCCTTCATAACAAATCTATTGTTTGTCTCTACATTTAATTCTTAAACAGTATCTTTATAATTAATTCTTATGAAATAAGAATATTTGCATGAACAGAATATTCACAGAGTACATTATTTTTCATAATTGCATTGAAATCAAAGAATTATCAAGTCATATAAATAATAGAGTTGTATCAATTGATGTAAAGTCTTGAATTTTTAAATTAATTGAGATATTCTGTATTTATTCAGTTGACAGTAGATTCAATGTTTAATTGGAATCTAAATACTTTTTGTGTAATTGAGAAGTCGATATTGTGGTAATTATTCATATTAAATGAAAAAGACTAAGAAATTGTCAAAAAACCACAGATTTATTGATACTTAGAGAGACCGGGTTCGGTTATTACACCATTGTCCATCTCTGATAAACTCAACAGTAGTTTATCATAGATTGACAATGGTGTAATAACCAAACCCGGTCTTTCTAAGTATCAATAAACCTGTGGTTTTTTGACAATTTCGGAATCTAAATACTTGAATAATGGCTGATTAAGTATTATGGAGAAAAATCAATTATAGAAGAAACTAGTACCCTTGAAATATTTCTTACAAATTATACACTCCAACTGTACATAATATTTTATATAGCCTAATAAAGGAAAGAATTGGCTTATACACATAAGGGATATGAAATTTTGACGCATCATCACGTCTCAACTACTCACTGATTAACTTGAAATTTTGCATATAGATTCTCAATTTACCGAATATGGTTATAGGCCTATTTAAAATTCTTCAAGTTTCTAGTAGGTCAAGTTTTCAGTTTGTCAAGTTTTCAATTAGACCCTAGCGAAGCACTGGTTACCTGCTAGTCTGAAATTAATATTTTAAGGGTACTAGGTTGTTATTCTCTATGATGAAATGGATGTTTTTAATTGATATATCTTGAATCCTAAATCAATGAATGAATTATGAATTTGTATTACAAATTATGAAGTTTTATAACAAAATTTAATATTTATCTCATTTTTAGAACAAATTTTATGTTTTATATGTGTTTATCAAATAGTTCTAAAGGTTTTAGAACAAAAAGTTTTTTTGGAAGTGAATTTTTCATGAAAAATTGAAAAAGCAAGATTACGAATGTATTCCAACCTTAAAATTTTATTTTTTTTTTATTTATTTATAAGGTTAGCAAAAAATACAAGAATCGGAAAAGAAAAAACAGGCTATTGCCTAAAACTTCTTCAATTTCCTGATTTAGTTTTAAATTGTCCAAATATTATAGGTTATGTCCATTCAAATTTCTACACCAAATCACAATCTAAAATATAAATTAGAATAAAACAAACAATTTCAAATTTGGATGGATTAATAATAAAAGTTTCTTAAAAACACGAAACAAACTATAAATTCACAAAATAAAGAATAAAAACACTTAGATTTTGAGCTCGAAAAATATCACATTCACCATAGCTATATAACAGCTGTAACTGTGAATGAAAGTGTTATTGTGCATTACATTATGAGTGGATTTTGAACTCTCAATTTGAATCTCAGTTTTAGCAGGCCGGACACAGTGCAATGTCTCCCGGCTAAATAGGCCAAACAAGTTATTGACTCTTGACAAAGAGGTTATTAATTTTTGTATTGGCCCATGAGTGCATATGCATTTTGCTGCCTTGTAACACACATTCCATTGGATCTCTGTTATGCTTTGTCCGATCCTCATTTTTTTTTAAGTTGACTGATTGTAAATAAAATTTCTGAAAAACATTATTGTTCTTGGTAAATTTCTCTATCACCGTTTCTCACACAATTTTGGGTTGAAAGTTTAAAATTGCCGCCATTTCGAATTTTTGAATTGGACAAAGTTTAATATTTTTTCTACAGTTCATCTCTCTTATTTGAAAATACCTACAGATTTTTATATAGCGATCGGTTGAAGAGCTTTGAAGATGAAAATTATTTTGTAAAAAATACAAAATGGTGAATATCTCGTAAACGAAGCGTTTTAGGGGAAACAATTATTCCACATTTTATCTTTGGTTTGACCCATAGAATCTATTCTCGAAGTTTGGCACTTTAAGTTTGGGACACTCTGTATATAATAATTATTAAAATGCTGGCAGTCAAGAGCCATTTGCACATTTTCTTTTTTATCAAAATCAAAAAAAAAATCAAAATCAATTTATTTGCCATAAAATACATTACAAATATATGAATTGTCCTCTAAATGCTATTTGTCTTTGAAAATAATATTTCTGTAATAAAACACAAATGTCAATCAAATTAGTAAATAGAGAAAGCAAAACATCAAGCTTTTTTATCAATTCGTGGCTCGACTAGCATAAGTTAAGAACTATATATCAATATATATTCTCATTATATTTTATTGCATTTGTTGGTTTATTTCATAGCTAATCCCGTTTTCTTTCAATGTTTTTCCAGTACTGGATGCTGAGTAGAACTGGAGAAATCCGGAGGGATGAGGCTTGTCTGGACTATGCTGGACAAGATGTGATACTCTATCCCTGTCATGGGTCTAAGGGTAACCAATTTTGGCAGTACAGACCTGATGTGAGTAGAAAACATCATTTGAAACACACTTTTTATTATTTTGAATATCATCTAGAAGGAAATTAGAAACATAATTTCAAAATTTAAAATCTTAGTTTTCGTTGTTTTTTAATGAAAATGGACTAAATTTTAGTAAAGTGAAATCATAACCCTATTTTGGACTTTAAAAGTGTTATCTAAATTTGGGAAAGAAATAGTACAAGGAGTATCCTTAGTTTTTCTCTCCCAATCAGTGTTTCTCTGTAAAAAATATAAATAAATAAATAATAAATCATCAATATCTGAAAGGAAAAATATCAATATTTGTTTTCCTTTCATCTGAACAGAAAACAGTTATAGATTTCTCAATTGCTTGAACAATTTATTGAAAAGAATGACTTTTGGAAAAAATGAAAAAATAGTTATTTGTATATCTAGAGTAAAAAGTACCTGTGGGAAAAAGTTTGAAGCCCGAGGCGAAGCCGAGGGCAGCAATTTTCCTGAGGGAGAAAAAGTATTTTTCGCTCGTGATGTACACAACATTTTTCCTCCATCTACATGTTTTTATAGAAACTGCAAATAAAATCATTCTAATAACTTACGTATTGGTGACAATGATTCCTAACAACATAACCTAAATCTAAAACCTAAAAACCGGTCGTCTGATTGGCACTGCTGATTACACTATCTATCGGCAAAAGTTGTAACAATTATATCAGCTGAGCAGCTACCAGAAATGGCTGACTCCAGATCACGCGGTTAAGATTTGAATTGCAGATCAAAAATATTTGTTGGCTGGTATTTTGAATAGAATAAAATATTTTAAAAATTGTATAAATTTTTATCGTCTACTAATATTAAGAATATAATAATCATCATACAAACATATATTTCATGAGTTAATCAAATTTCTGGTTGTGGTATTGAATTCAGTTGACTCAATGACAGACACCTCTATTATGCTTTCTCATCTGAGCTTAGACCTTCTAACCTATTACAATGTAAGTTTCAAAATAGAGATGCTCCCCATGTTATTTAAATGGAGTCACTTTTACTCCCTAGGGAGTTTTTCTGTTTTTTACTACCGAGAGCGAAAAAGTGACACTTTAGTATTAGGTTTCAGGGAGTAAAGTAAGTACTTTAGACAGTAGGTGGAGGAAAACAGTTTTTGAGTAATACTATACTGAAAAGATAGCATAAAAAGATATGCAATGGTTTGTAGACTTCATTCACAGTTTGGAAGCTTTGTATCAAATTATGGTGTTGTGTATCAAGTTAAGATGATACTGTATCATTTGTGGTGATACTGTATCATTTATTGTGATACCCTAGAGAAAAGATAGCTTAATAATATATATCCCATGATTTGTAGAATTCATTCAGAGTTTGGAAGAATTGTATAAAATTATGGTGTTGTGTATCAAGTTGGGATGATACTGTATCATTTGTGGTGATACTGTATCATATTGTGTTGATACTGTATCATTTATGGTGATACCATAGAGAAAAGATAGCATGAGAAGATATGCCATGGTTTGTAGACTTCATTCACAGTTTGGAAGCTTTTATCAAATTATGGTGTTGTGTATCAAGTTGAGATGATACTGTATCATGTTGTGGTGATACTGTATCATTTGTGTTGATACTGTATCATTCTTTGTGATACCATAGAGAAAAGATAGCTTAATAATATATATCCAATGGTTTGTAGAATTCATTCAAAGTTTGGAAGCTTTGTATCAAATGATGGTGTTGTGTATCAAGTTGGGATGATACTGTATCATTTGTGGTGATACTGTATCATTTATAGTGATACCATAGAGAAAAGATAGCTTAATAATATATATCCAATGGTTTGTAGAATTCATTCAAAGTTTGGAAGCTTTGTATCAAATGATGGTGTTGTGTATCAAGTTGGGATGATACTGTATCATTTGTGGTGATACTGTATCATTTATAGTGATACCATAGAGAAAAGATAGGATAAGAAGATATCCCATGGTATAGGTCGTTTATGATCCCAATTTATACTTATTCTTCTCCTTCTTCTCTCTTCTTCTTCTTCTTCTCTCTTCGTCTTCTTCTTCTCTCCCCTTCTTCTTCTACTTCTCCTCCTTCTTCTTCTTCTGATGTGACCTCTCAATTATTCTACTCTTTCTTCTTCCTCTCCTCTTTGTCATTCTACTTCCACCTCCTCCTCCTCCTTCTCCTCCTCTTCACCATCTGTTCCTGCTCTTTCTTCCTCTCACTCTCTTCACAATCCTCCTCCTACTCCTCCACCACCACCAACTGCTCCTTCTCCTCCTTCTCGTACTCCTCCTCTTCTTACTTCTTCTTCTTCTTTTTCTCCTTCTGTCTTCCCCTTTCTTCTTCCTCCTCTTTTTTCCTACTTCTAATCAAATTTTTATTCTTCTATTAGAACTGATGTATCACCATCATCATCATCATCATCATCTTCTTTCATGTTTTTCAGACAAAACTCATCCAACACGGCAGTAGTAAAAAATGTCTGGCAATTTCCGAAGACAAACAAAAACTGCTTATGGAAGAATGCAACAGTAGTTCACCAAAGCAACAGTGGAAATTCGAAAATTACGACGCTGCAAAACTATAGTGCTGCGAAAGGGGCAGAACAAGCCAATGGTTAACTCATAAATAACTGTGATTTATGAATAACAGTGATCGGTAACCGTTACTGTGTAACTGTTACTGACTTACTGCTACTGTGTAACTGTTACTGGCTTACTGCTACTGTCCTATTGCATGCGTTGAAAAATTTCCCAACTTTTTAAACTGGAACAATTGATTAACTGTTACATGTGTTGATAGTAACCGTTACCGTAAACTGTTACTGTTGAGGTGAACTGGGACAATAATTAATCAACTGTTAGTAACCGTTACCGTGAAACTGTTACTTTTGTCGATATGTGAGGTAAACTTGGACAATTGATAACGGTTACAGGTGTTGATAGTAACCGTTACCGTTAAACTGTTACTTTTGTGGATATGTGAGGTAAACTTGGACAATTTATAACGGTTACAGATGTTGATAGTAACCGTTACCATGAAACTGTTACTGTTGTTGATAGAAAGTCACTGTTAACCTGTTACATTGTCAATAGAGACTGTCAAGTGAAACTGTTACTACATTGTGAGAAAAATATATCTACAGATTTTCAAAGCAGCGGTCATAATATTGATAACTGGTTCTAGTAACTGTTACCTTGTAACTGCTACTGTCCTACTGCATGACTGTGAAGAAAAAATTTCCAATTGTTGTTGATAGTAACTGTCACCATGAACCTGTTACTTTGTCAATAGAGACTGTCAAGTGAAACTGTTACTACATTGGGAGGAAAATATATTTACCAATTCCAAAAAAGGGGCTAAAATTATTGATAACTGGTACTAGTAACTGCTACTGTATCAATGTTACTGCATTGTTTATCATTATGTTTTCCCAGTTATTTGAACTGAGAAGTTGACAATTCTATAACTGGTACTGATACTTCCAAGAACTGATACTAGCTAACTGCAAAGTGATTATCAGATGTAAGAGCAAAAATCCTTTGATGAAACCAAGATGGAGAATTATATAATCACAAAATACCAGTTAGTAGATACAGTATTATAAATAATAGCTGATGGATAACTAATTGTGTAAGTTACTGATTTGCTCTATCTTAACTGGTACAGGTCAACTGTTGATACATTGTGAAAAATAGAACTATTGAAATACAATAATTTATTTCACTAATGTTTGAACAGAAATATTGTAGCCTAATGAGAACAAATTGGCAACCTGATAACATCTATTAGTAACTGTTACCAACTAACTGCTACTGAACAGATGTTTTTGAGGTATAAATGATTTTTTTGGAGCAAAGATAAATAACAGGATTTTAACAAAAATAATAAAATCGCTGAATAGCAGATGTTGACAACTGTCATCAAGTAACTGTTATTTTGTATCTGTTAATGGTGTAATCTTGTCTTGTCACCGTTACTGGATAACTGTTACTTGAGATTGACAATGAAATTTGGAGGAAATAGACATAGATAAAGGAATATTGTCAACTACCTGCTACTGCTAATGAGTAACTGTTACTGCTAATGAATAACTGTTACTGGTGTTCTCTTGGCATGTCACTGTTACTTAAGATTGACAATGAAATTTGGAGGAAATAGACATAGATAAAGAAATATTGTCAACCACCTGCTACTGCTAATGAGTAACTGCTACTGCTAATGAATAACTGTTACTGGTGTACTCTTGTCTTGTCACCATTACTGGCTAACTGTTACTTAAGATTGACACTTAAATTTTGGGGAAATAGACAAATAGATAGATAAATGATAGATAATAGATTTGAGGTATAATTTTGAGTAACCTGGCTGGCTCTGGTCTGGGATGTCAGAGTTTTCAGGTCACACCTGATCAATTTCAGGGCCTCTGTCATGACCTAACAACGGTTTCTAGGCAGCTGGGACCAAGGTTATGTTGGACTATAATGTCGAAATCTCTCAATTAGAGAAATAAAATAATGCATGTCTGAGCAATGAACCAATGAAATGATCTATGACAGAAAATAAATTATTCATGACAGAAATTAATTAATGTGAAATATTTAGGATAGTATGGAAGAACAAAGACATATAAAGTAGTTTTTATTAAAATTAATAGGTGCTATGGTGAAGTGCAATGAATGGCTGATCAAATTGAAAAACAGGTGAAATTAGAGAGAAATTCAAATGATAATTATTGATACTAATCAATGAGGATATTAAATTTGGATTAAATGTTATATAAATAGACTATCAAACTTTTCTGACTGTTGGTAAAGTTATTTCAGAACCAATTTGTCCCACTTTGTCATTGTCCCACTTTGATGAAGTCTGTTTGTGGTAAACTTTTTTCCAGTTTGTGGGTGATCACATTGTTGTTGCTGTCATCCCACTTTGGCAGAGTCCTAATAAAATTGAAAAATTTCTAGAATACATTTTTATATGAAAATTTGTTGAATAAACAATGATTGAACGTGTACTAATTTATTGTTATTATGAACTGTATAATAGATTGATAAAAGTGCATAGATAAATTTCGAATAATTGTTCATAAATTTTAATTAATGAGGTTCACTGTGTGGTTGGACATAAGTATTGAGAAAATTTGTGTAAATTGTTGAACATGTTTTAAAATAAATTTTTATTATATGTTGAGAGAAGTGAGTTGGTGATCTATGAAATGAAATAATTCTTTAAGTAATAAGTGTTATTCTTATTTCTTATTTTATTGAATTCTTATTCAATTTAGCAATAATACTTGAAATTTACAATAAATCAGTTTAGATAAAACTCTTTCAAGTAGAACTCTCAATATAATTTTCAGTTGAAAAGAAAATTTATAACTTTCAAAAGAAGAAAATGGAGAAGAAGAATAGGAGAAGAAGAGGAAGAAGAAGAAGAGGGAGAAGAAGTGGAAGTAGAGGAAGAAGAAGAAGAATCTTTCCAATCATTTCATGCACAAGCCTAGAACTCATGTGGGTACCATATACATCAAATTAAATTAATTCAATATGCATAATCAAATGGAACAAAAATCTTATCATTGTAATTATTGACATATCACTTAATAATTGTGCTCTATTTTTTTATTTAATTTATTAATTTACATGTTAGAGAATTTTATAGATTGGGCATATCGTGAACAAAAAAAAAGACCACCAAATTTAGATTATAAGTTATATTGAATTTTCTAAACATCCAACAAATTACAGGTAATTATATTAGATAGCAATAATTGTTCAATTTTTCAATGGTTAAATTTGTTATCAATTATGATAATAATTTTTATGTAAAAGTATTTCATTAATAAACATTGAATATCAATGTAAATTACTGTTTTATATTGTCAAGTGTACATAATCAGTATTGGTTAAAGTTTTTAATTGATAATGTTGAATTGTACATAACAATGTTCCAACTGTAAAAAATACTTTATTATAAATCTAGATATGTAATTGACAATTCTAATACTAGTTTGTTGATAAACTATGGGGATTATTGGTTCTCGACCTTGAATTCAAAAAAGTCCAAAAAAGGTGAATTAAAGTCAAGTATGTCCCAGAGTCCTTACTTTACATCTACTAGATAAAAATAGGAATCATTGATCTTCAAGAAGTCCCTCAAAGATCAAGGTAAGGTTAGTAAGGTCGATTATGTCCTAGAATCCCCATTTTGTATCTACTTAAGTAACTTTTTTAATGTATACTGTAAAAACATGAACAAAAGACATTCCCATTTATATAGAATAAAACTACTATTAAAATTAATTTGACACACTTGTTATATATATTAACTGAAATTAAGGTAATTTATGTAATAATTTTAGCTTCATGTATGATAATTATTAATAGTATTATATAAATATTAATATAATAGAAAGGGCGAATATACGAACAACTTGTATATAAGTATGTTATAGTTAGCTAATATTTGTCAAATTTATTTCAAACTTTTCTAGCATGTTAAGGCATATGAAGAATTTTTATTGTACTATATATTGTAAGAAGACTATGACAATTTTATGATTTTTGTCGTTAATTATATTTTTATTACAATTATTCTATTCGTTTTTAGTGTTTTCTTTTGTCTGGTTTGATCCTTTTATCCTTTGTTTTATCCTTCATTCTCCTTGCATTAATTTATAAACTGTATTAAATGTGTTTTTTTTTTCAATAATTAAATTCTATTTTTAATTTGAGAGAGTTTCAGTTTTGGGTTGAAGCTATTGTTTCTTTTCCAATCATTGGCTTTATTTGTTCTCATATATTTTTTCATAATGAATTTATTCATTTTTCTACAACATATAATTTGAAACAATTGATATACTCTCTATTACTCTATTAATATTTACTTTTTGTGTAGTTGAGAAGTTGATATTGTGGTAATTATTCATATTAAATAAAAAGACTAAAGGCCGGTTTCCGAGCTCGGGATTTACCCAAGTCCTAGACTTTAAACAGCTGGAGTCAGAAAATTGGCTTTCCAAAACGAGGCGTACTCATATATAGCTTTTATAACAGTAGTCGTAGTTTTTATTTTCTCATTTCTATAATTGGAAACGATTTTCCTTGACGAAATTAGACATTCTCAAATAATTCAAAATAGCTGAAACTTTACACTATTTTCTTTCTATTTTATTTTGCGTTCAATTTTCTAGTTTTTCGAAATTTAATTCAAACGTGACTATGACAATGACTGGGACTGCGCCCCGTTTTGGAAAGCCAATTTTCTGACTCCAGCTGTTTAAAGTCTAGGACTTAGCTGAATCCCGAGCTCGGAAACCTGCCCTAGGAAATTGTCAAAAACCACAGATTTATTGATAGTTAGAAAGACCGGTTCCGGTTGTTACACCATTGTCCGAAAACCATTGTCTTTCTAACTACATTATCAATAAATCTATGGTTTTTGACAATTTCTTAGTATTTTTATTTAATATTGATATTTACTTCCATAATACAGTAAGTTTCAGAAAATTTCCTCAAACAATTTAATTATTTTTCTTGTTTCATTCCATCTTAATGATCCTTTATGATAAATTTCAATTCATTGTTTTCACTTCTAGGCTATTCTACAGTTTTTAATAAACTAATAACATTTACTGAAATAAATGTTCTAAAATTTTGTCAGCCTACTGTTGGCTAAATAACTCAATATCATCCAATTCCACCGAAATGTTAAAGGAGGGCAAAAGAGTACCATTGTTTCTAATATAAGTATTCTTACATTGCCAGTTCACTAATGTGTAAAAACTCCCATAAGATCTAATGGTACTCATTTGGCCAGAATTGCAGTTATCCAGTCAACATGATAAGCTGACAAAAAATATTGTAATATTGTTAATTTCAATATAATATATACAATTTGTGCCTTATAACTATGTATAGATATTGGATGTTGGTAAACTTTATCAGTGTAAAAAGACAAGGATGTTCTGTGCAAAATTGATAATAAAAGTTGATTATTCATCTTGTTCATTTTAAAATGTGTTGATTTATTTTGTACTAGCTGGTAACCCGTGCTCCGCAAGGGTCTTATTGAAAACCTTGAAGACTTGAAAATAGGCCTATAACCATCCTCGGTTAATTAAGAATCTATATGCGGAATTTCAAGTTAAACAGTCCAGTAGTTGAGACGTGATGATGCGTCAAACATAATTTCCTATCCCGTACGTGTATAAGCCAGTTCTTTCCTTTATTATATTATATAGATAGGGATGTCAATCCCGGGGCTGATTTTCAATCCCGGTATTTCGGGATTATCCAATATCAATCCCGGGATTGGCAAAAATCAGTTTCATGCATTTTTAACCAATTGATCCTCCTCAATTACATGCTCAGTAACAGTGTGTAGAGATGAAAAAGGGCTCATTATAGAGGGAGAGGATATTATTGAAATTGAAAAATGATTAGAAATAATATTAAAATTAAACATTTTTACTTTCTTTGTCCTATTACCATGGGTAAGGAAAGTATTGCTTTCCGAAAAAAATTAAGCTACCCCAATTTCTAAATTTCTATACGTTTCAAGGTCCCCTGAGTCCAACGATATCTCATCTCCCAATTAACAGAATGACTTGAAATTTGGAACTTGAGGTCCTTTCACTATAAGGATCCGACACGAACAATTTCGATTAAATGCAATTCAAGATAGCGGCTAAAATGGCGAAAATGTTGTCAAAAACAGGGTTTTTCGTGATTTTCTCGGAAACGGCTCCAACGATTTTGATCAAATTCATACCTAAAATGGTCATCGATAAGCTCTATCAACTTCCACAAGTCCCATATCTGTAAAAATTTCAGGAGCTCCGCCCCATCAATGCAGATAGATTCCCAATTATCAGGCTTCTGATACAATTGAAACAAAAAAAATCAAGTGGAGTAGATTGAGCATGAAAATCTGTACAATTAATGTCCAGTAACATTTTCACCTTAAATTGAAAATAAGCTTTAAATTCGAGAAAATGTGATCATTCAATTGCAAATTATTGTTGATTCTATTAAATCATTCACTATGAAGAGATAGCAGACCTCATGTGTGTCTCCAGCGTTATTGCCCTGTCACCAGCTGGCTCAAATCTTTGAATAGTAGACTTGAGATGCGCGGGAACACTAGCGTCAGGTGATCAATTTTCATAACGGCGAGGAAAGTTGTGTGAGTGCGCCACACCAGATTTTTATTCTATAAATGTTTTCAAGATTAAAGTTTTTTAAAAGCTGAACCACTACTAAATGAAATTTCGTAGAGCCAACTATATTTACTTCAACTATATATTCTACTTATGATGAAGAATGAGAAGAGATGAGGTTCCCTCATCTAAAGAGAAAGAAGAGATAATCCGTTAATTAGACAGAGAAGAATTAGATGGTGCTTATTGTTTATTTGTGATTTCTGAAGTCTTTTCAAAGTTCTGAGTGCATTTCAAGGAAATGATATCAGCACTATTGCAAATATTGCGCCGTCTAGACTGGTAATTATTGTCGTGCTGTGTAAACAGAAACAATCATACAGACATAACAGCCGATCAATAACCATTCTGAGAATGATGGGAACCAATAATGCGAAATCTATTTAGCCAGCACAGAGTACAGTATATTATGTACTGTAGATGCAACTGTAGGCTGTGCGAGTAGAATACATTGGTCAAACACTTTGGAACAATAAATTAGTTCTGTAAATAAATTCTATATTGAATTGTTTTTGAAAAAATACGATTCACAATTTCAGGTTTTCTAATCCCGAAAATCCCGTGATTGACGCTGAAAAATCCCGGGATTGATATCCCTATACAGGGTGTCCCAGATAAGGTGTAAACCCCGGCTACCATAGATTTTACATGCAATTTGCAACAAAAAATGTTTAGTAAAATTTTCTCCTATCGACCTTCGTTTTCGAGATATATCGATTTTTCGATATTTTTCAAGTAGGCGTACTTCCAGTCATTAAATCGTCAATATCTCAAGAACCATTGGTTTTAAGTGAATTTTAAGGACATCGTTGAAAAGAGGACAAAATCTTACATTGATTTGAGGTATAAAACATGCCAAAATCGATTATTGAGTAGTATTTTTTAGCGTTCAAAATTGAAAAAGAGTGATTTTTGAAGTTTTTTTTGAAAACTTAGACACATTTTTCTCGATTTTTCTTCCAGGGTACGAAATAATTTTTATAGCGCAAAAACTTTTTTCTTATTATCTTTTGAATGAGATCGAATACAGGTGTCTAGCTCAAATCCTCGAATCAGAATTTCAGTTTAAATTCGATTTTTTAATTAAAAACGAGACTTATCTTGTTTGAGTGTGAATAATTGTCTACAATTTGATAGCTTTGTGTGGAGTGATTGAGGGCGTAAATAGTTATTTGTGCAACTAGTGCGCAAAGTGACAGTTAGCTGCACCGAAAGAAACGTTTACGCCCGAGCCGTAGGCGAGGGCGGAATGGTTTCTTGAGTGCAGCAGAGGAACTTTGCGCAAGTATTTCACATTTAGTTTTTCCTACAGTTACCATTGAATATGAAAAGTGGGTAATTATGGGTAAAATTGCCTGAAATGCATCAAATGTTTTTCTGTGTAATTTTATTATTGATAAAAACCTTAATCCTAAAATCCTAAAGTCCTCGTTGTCGTTGGTTATAATATATAATGAATAATAATTAGCGCGTTGTGCTTCGTTGCACCTCTGCTCACTATAGCAGCCCAGTCACTGTTACCAACTTCATTTTGATTTTGCTGCACTGTTGCTCCATATAACCTACTAAGTATTTTGCGTTGCCATGTTGCAAATCTGGAGTGCAGAAAAATTTTTCCCGCACTAGAGCGGAAAAGTGATTCTTTGCGTTCTGTAATCAGTGCAGCAATGGCTACTTTTCAACGTAACTGTAGGAAAAAGTATTGAAAAGTAGCCATTGCTGCACTGATTAAGTATTTTGCGTTGCCATGTTGCAAATCTGGAGTGCAGAAAAATTTTTTCCTACAGATACCCTGAAAAGTGACCATTTGTGCACTGATTGCAGGCTGCAAAGAATCACTTTTCCGCACTAGTGCGCAAAGTGAGTACTTTGCGTACTCCAGATTTGCAGCATGACAACGCAAAATAGTTAGTAGGTTATATGGAGCACCAGTGCAGCAAAATCGAAATTAAGTTGGTAACAGTGAGTGGGCTGCTATAGTGAGCAGAGGTGCAACGAAGCACAACGCGCTAATTATTATTCATTATATATTATAAACCAAGGACAACGACAGCACAGTGCCACCACAGCACACACCACACAGCCGCCCCCCGCCATTAAACACTACTACATTATTCAGGCAATTTTACCCATAATTACCCACTTTTCATATTCAATGGTAACTGTAGGAAAAATTTAATGTGAAATACGTGCGCAAAGTTCGTTTGCTGCACTCAAGAAACCATTCCGCCCTCGCCTACGGCTCGGGCGTAAACGTTTCTTTCGGTGCAGCAAACTGTCACTTTGCGCACTAGTTGCACAAATAACTATTTCTATAGGAAATTTGGCTGAGAAATTCAATGAAACTGGTTAGAAGTTCGTATCTGCAATTGTTATTGAGATACAAGTTGAAAAAGTTCAAAGTCGAGTTAAAATCTAAACTTTTCAAACAGTTTTTTCTTGATTTTTTTTCACGTTAACAATATTTTTCCAATAATGAAAAAACTTTGCCATTTTATAAACTATCGAATGAGTATAAATTTTCCAGGAAAATTTCAAAACTAGAGTGTTGAAAAATGAAAATGTTCAATTTTGTATATAGACTAGTTAGGTACCTTACAAAAAACTACCGTCGGAGAAATTCAGCACCTGATTAACATTGGTTTGCTATCCTTGTCTGTCATTAGATAAAGCAGATAGCTCTATCCTTTTCCAACTCCCCTCAGTTGCCAAATCTTTTTTAGACTATGAAAAATATGAAATACCTATACCATAATATCAAATCCAAATTATGGAAATGTATTATTAAATCATATGAAGATATGTTTTCTTGACGATTACATGTTACATGTTTAACAATTTAATTGCTCATTGACCAAGCAAAGTGAGGTCTAAGATTCAAGTCGACGGTTTTTGCATTTCTCTTTATGTTTAAATGTTTATATGATGTGCATTTACGGCGAAACGCAGCAATAGGTTTTCATGAAATTTGACAGGTATGTTCCTTTTTAAATTGCGCGTCAACGTATATACAAGGTTTTTTGGAAATTTTGAATTTCAATGATAATATAAAAGGAAAAGGAGCCTCCTTTATACGCCAATATTAGAGTAAAAATCAGACTAGAATAATTCATCATAAATCAGCTGTCGAGTGGATTATAAATAGCATGCCATGACGCATGCAATTCAATATCTCAATGTGACTTGATGAAAAATCACCTGCTATGTGGACTATTAACTGCATGCCTCATTGAATGCAATTTTTATACACTATTAAATGAACTACTTACTACCATAGAGAAACAATAGTATAAGTAGATATCCCATGGTATAGGGCGATTATGTCGCAACTTTTACTGTTATCTCAAGCCGATTACTGTCGATTATTGTCAATTTTTACTGTTTTGTTGGGGTGAGAGTGTATGAACGGCACAATTTGAGAGACTACCAGTGTCACACAGCTGTGTAGGAAAGAACTATGTGAACTATCGGCTTGGGATAACAGTAAAAGTTGCGACATAAACGCCCTATACCATGGGATATCTACTTATGCTATCGTTTCTCTATGCTACTACGAAATAACATATGCAATAAATTGATAACCAAAATAACATAGTATTGTCTCTCTGCTATTTTGAACTCGGGCTGTCCTGTTGCCAGTATGTCTTGAAGGAGATTAGCTTTTGATGTTTGCATTTTCGATACACCAACCCAACAGTCATTAGCCGTTTTCACACCGATATCTCGCCGACACGACATACAGACAGGATTTACTCTGATGGACAGTATAAGAGGAGGATGTGGTTTATAACTGCGCGAGGTCTACTGTTCACAGAACTACTAGTTAACAAGAATTAACAATGATCTTGGATCCGATACATCGGTATGAATTGAACTTAATCACTTCTATCTGTGAACAGTAGACCCTCACGCAGTATTCTCATCCACAAGTACCTGATTGAAACTATAGACCTTATGGAAATACAGCAATAGACTGGCTTCTCCACACATCTGTGTAATCACTTGTCAGCTGATTTATGATGAATAACTCTATAGTCTGATTTTTACTCTAATATTGGCGTATGAAGGAGGCTCCTTTTTCCTTTTATATTATCCTTGAAATGCAAAATTTCCAAAAACCTTGTATATACGTCGACGCGCAATTAAAAAAGGAACATACCTGTCAAATTTCATGAAAATCTATTACCGCGTTTCGCCGTAAATGCACAACATATAAACATTCAAACATTGAGAGAAATGCCAAACCGTCGACTTGAATCTCAGACATCACTTCGCTCGGTCAATTATAGAAGGCAGTAAAACGAAAAATTACAACATTGTTTGAATAGAATAGAAAAGAATACCGGTACCGTATTCTCTTTATTCGACACAGCAAAACAAAACATTAGGTATGCAGTTGAATATCGTCACTAAAACTGATGTTAATACAAATTATTATAAATGATGTTCTCCTATAATCTCCACTAACTCTATATGAATAGCAATTCTAGCTCTACAAGAATATATTTATAGGATACTATTGTGGAAGACTAACCAACGGCAGTTAATCATGGTTAAATGTAATTGACGTAGGCCTACTGAGATTAAAGCCGGGCGTATGATCCTCATTATTTTCATAATAGTGATCAAAGTTAAACAAAACAAAATGTTGAAAGTTGAAATTTATAACTAGCAAAATTATTTAATAATCATTTTATTCTACACAGGCTCGTTTTTAAATTTGCCCGCGTAACTATCGAAAGAGCGATAGAAGTATATCGATACTAACTTGTACTCGATAGTCGAAAACCACTATCGACAGTTATTTCTTGACATCGATTATAATCAAGCAGAAAGCAGAAGCGTGGCAGAAGCGTGTTTCATGTAAAGTGAGGTTAAAATAAGGTTTTAATCTTGTTTTCTATATTATTTACTACATAGAACTTATTAGATGGTGTAAGTATGTGAAATACATTTATTATAGCTTTTCATTCTTAACAAATTCAAAGTGAAGGACAGAAATCAATTGTTATGCACTGTAATAGGCTACTACTTGAGTCATATAACCTTAACAAAGCACTGTGCTTAATTTGGAATAGCCTACTAACTGAGTAATATTAATATTACTTGCTCAAGATTAATTTCAATAGTCAAATTGCTTTGTATTTTTCATGAC
This sequence comes from Nilaparvata lugens, assembly GCF_014356525.2. Taxonomy (NCBI): domain Eukaryota; kingdom Metazoa; phylum Arthropoda; class Insecta; order Hemiptera; family Delphacidae; genus Nilaparvata; species Nilaparvata lugens. The sequence continues at coordinate 6,901,244 of NC_052517.1, read as the reverse complement.
TCCTTGATTTATTATTTCTTATGTATTTTTTATTATGCACTTATTCTATAGGTCTATTTAGTTTCCAAGATCTCATTTTTTTATGAATCATATTTTGCAAGAAAGTTATAGGCCTACTTTTCATTGATATGTGATATCCATAAAAACTTAGATATTTTTGTTCAATATTTGACGTAATATTAATTAAGATTTATTATCTTACATACCATACAATGAAATAAAGGCTTTCCGCTTTCAATGTTTTGGAACAACTTTATTCAAACTTTTCATTATTTTTCTCAAAAATCTCCAGAATGACTTTCCATAAATTTAAAATTCAGTTTCAATTCATTTTCAATGCAAATTACCCTAATGTAATAACATTGATAGATGAAATAATAAGATAGTCCTTGTGCTATTTTTCTTCCAAATCTATGTAGCCTAATATTATAATTAGGCAAGAGTTTCCACGTATCAGTAATCAAGTGTAGTACAGTGAGAATATTATTTCCATAAGTTCCAATAGGTCTATTCATACCTGCTCGGGTGGGCTAAGTGAGAATACTCTCATTAGAGTTAATGGGAATTATATTTTCACTAACCCGGGTTTTGATATGTAGAAATCCGCCGTAATATTCTATAATATAATAAAGGAAAGAATTGTGCTTAATTGGAATAACCTACATCAAGTGGAACAAACTCATAGAATATTTTTGTTCAAAACTAAAGTACTTGATACATGTCTTCTACAAAATACATAAAATGAAAAAAATTTGGATATAATTAGGAAAGTATATTATGCATACGCCCACTCATTATTTCAATATGTAATAGAGGTCTGGGGCGCCGCCTTTGACACACATTTGAAAAAAGTTTTTATTTTGCAAAAACACATGATAAGAGCAGCTCTTGGAAGACCACGACTTTATTGAAGTAGAGAAATTTTCATCGAACTAAATGTCCCGACTCTGAGACAGACCTACATTAAAAGAGTAATTAGTTACATAAACAAACATAGAAATCAGTTTAAAATTCATACAACTCCCTATAACATACCGGCAAACAGTGCAAATAGATTTAACATACATCTCATAAAAGCGTACTATATGCAGACATCAACTTCAATACTAATGCAATTATTTAATCAATAAAATACCACTAGATTTTGTTAACAGGAATATAACTGGGAATTTAAATAGAATTATACATGAATGGATTGACAGAAACATCTACTTTAAATTAATCTAAAGCTGCGTATACATATACACACTTCCAACGCGCACCGAGCACGCTCCGCCTTCGTACCGCCCTCGAACCGCCCTCGTTCCTCCATCGTACCACAGTCGCTCTGCCCGCGCACCCATCATGAACGTTACGGAAGATGTTAGATCTTCTCGCGTTCCCCGGTCGAACCACTGTTGCTCCCCGGTCGATCATCAATCGCTCTGCTGGAGTGACGTTCGGTTGCGGAGCAGAGCGATAGTCTGTACGCACCTTAATGAATACGAGTTTGAGATACATTCGTGTATGTCTAAATTTTAGGATGTTGAGGATATGATTTAATATTTTTGCTTTTGTTTTGTATTCTTCCTTTTCTTTATTACTATTGTGATTTTATTTTGTATCATGTAATTACAATTGATTCACACCTGCACTCAGGATCTCCTTTGCAGGTTGTTATTAAACTTTATTGTTGATAATAATTGGCTGATACACGTAGGGGATAGGAAATTCACTAATGACGTATCATCACGTCTCAACTACTCAACTGATTAACTTAAAAAATTGTCATAAATTCCTAATTTACCAAGGATGTTTATAAGCCTATTTTAAATTATTCAAGTTTTCAGTATGTGACGTTTTTAATTAGATCCTTGTTATATTATTAATAGCCTACATAATCTGTCAATACCTTATCTTGAATCTTTATACATAATTTGCAGGTTAAAAGTTCAAAAACAACATGGATGACACTGAAAAAAGACCGCAATTTGGAAACAGACACCTACTGGATAAAAATGACACCTTTCAGCATAATGCGTGGTGAGTAATTATTCGAGTAGGCTTCCCATAGTCATATGTGATATTTACGTTAAAAAGTCAGTGAATATGATAGGATGGTAAAGTTGCCAATTTTCTGTTACCACCGCCTTCTATACTAGATAACTATAAGAAAAAACCAAAAATGACTTTGTTTATTTGTTGTGTTTCTTTTCTGGCTCAAAATTTTACAAAATTACTGAAAAATTTCCAATTTATAGAGATTTAAGTGAAATATTTTTGTTATTAATCAGTTTTTAAATATCAAAATTCAAAATTTTTAGTTTAGTCATTAGTTTTGAAGTGGAAATTGGACTTTTTGAAGTGAAAGTGAAATTTTAACCTTATTCTTTTTGAAATATTTATTTGTAAAAATTTGGGAGAAGACAGTTTTGGGCTATGCCTGTTGTCTTCTCCCAATCATATTATATTTATTATAACTATGATTTGTAATTGTCAATGAAATGAATAAAATGAATAAATGAATAACTATGAACCAAGTTATTCCGGTATAGCTGATCTTGTATTTAATGTTGATTATTGCTAATGTGATTATACAGGCTGTTTCATAAGTAGTAGTGTCGAATATTCTAGGGTATTGTTTCTGGATGATAGGAGTAGTGATGTGGATCGGGAATATTCCCAGTGGGAAGGAACTTATGATTTGGCAATATTTCCGAGGCCAAGAAATTTTGGGAACTTTATTTATTTATTTATTTATTTATGGAGACAACAGGTCACCCCTAATGTGTCTCCTTCACGAATACAACAATACAAGATGCAATACGTGAAATACAACAATACAAAGCTTAAAACTTAAGGGAATATTTAAAATTTTTCTAAAAATGATTGAAATTTATGAATCCCACTCATATTCTACATCAATATAATCAATAAATCATCATTCTATTTGATATTGATCAAGCTCAGCCACATTTTACATTGATATAATCAATAAATCATCATTCTTTGAGTCTGTTATTGCTCACTCACTCACTGTCTTTTAAATACTCGTATAGTCCAGTCAATTGATTGATTGATTGAGTACTTTATTTATGTAGATTACAATATATACTGGCTTATACACTTATATACAATAGCTTACAATACAGCAAAGTTATAGATGAATTTACATAATATAGACTAAGAAAATAACTATTGAACTGTATATGATATGAAAAAGCAATTTGTAATATAATAACTATAGATAATAATCATATTGTTATGCATCTACATAAATTGGCGGAGCTTTGGACATATCAATGTCCATTCTTTGGGAAGAATATTAAAAATATCCTCCCACTAACTCTCTACCAAATGGAAGATTATATAGGACAAATTTTTTATATCTTTCTTTTCTATTCTGTATTATGTTTGTTTGTGAAATAAATGAATTGATTGATTGAATTTTGGAACACAACTTGGAGCACCCCGTAGCTCCTTTAAGAAATTCAATTCAATTCAATTTATTTTTCCTACAGTTACGTTGAAAAGTGGCCATTGCTGCACTGATTACAGAACGCAAAGAATCACTTTTCCGCTCTAGTGCGGGAAAAATATTTCTGCACTCCAGATTTGCAACATGGCAACGCAAAATACTTAGTAGGTATATGGAGCAACAGTGCAGCAAAATCAAAATGAAGTTGGTAACAGTGACTGCTGCGGCTGCTATAGTGAGCAGAGGTGCAACCAAGCACAACGCGCTAATTATTATTCATTATTTATATTATAACCAACGAAAACGAGGACTTAGGATTTTAGGATTAAGGTTTTTATCAATAATAAAATTACACAGAAAAACATTTGATGCATTTCAGGCAATTTTACCCATAATTACCCACTTTTCATATTCAATGGTAACTGTAGGAAAAATTAAATGTGAAATACGTGCGCAAAAGTTCCTCTGCTGCACTCAAGTAGCCATTCCGCCCTCGCCTACGGCTCGGGCGTAAACGTTTCTTTCGGTGCAGCAAACTGTCACTTTGCGCACTAGTTGCACAAATAACTATTTTAATATTGATTTAAACTCGAGTATGCTCCTTGTTTTAGTTTAGCCTATTTTGCTGTATTTTATAATTTCATTTTTTGGATTTATATTCTACTCTAATCTTTATTAATGTGGTCAATTATTTTTGTGCGGAGAAATTGAATAAAATCATGCCATGAATTGCACTCAAAACTTTGTTGACTTTGTTTACCTGATTTACAGGCATTTATTAGTAAGTAAAAAAATCTTATTCAACTTGTAAGACATGAAAGTAGCATGATAATAATGGTGCAATTGAATGATTTATTGAGTGCTCATTTCTCCTTTCAGTTTATGAACTTCGAATTACTGTCTTCTTTGAACTTACTACAATTTATAAGTTATTCATCCTTATATTTCATACATAAATCTGTTGTATAACTAGGTGATTGAGACCATTTGAGACCACCATGAGACCATTGAGAAAAATGAAGAACCCAAGACATAACCTATAAACTTGAGTGTTGATAGGAAATGACATTGGGTAATACGGCAAGGCAGAACATCCGAAAGGATCTCTCTGCCAATAAAAGCCATAAGAGTAAATAAATAAAAATTGAGACCATGTGTAACAAAAAACGTCTTTCTCGGTCATTTTTTATGAAAGATATCATAAATTTCCTTAAGTTCCCATAAATTCCCGGGAATTTATGATTTTTGGGAATATTTCCCTTAAATTCTCTGGGGATATTTCCTTGATCTTAAATTCCCGGGAATTTTACATCACTAGATAGGAGACTACAAATGTCGTATTTGAAGTGTCCAAAACTCAGCGGTTATAATAAAATTAGTAGAGTTGATGGTGATGTTGTGAAATCTCTCCATAATAAGAAAACAAAGATATTGTCTAATTTCACTGAAAATTTATTAAAAAATAAATTTTTATCATTGAAATTTGTGTTAAACTTTATTTTGCTGTAATTTTTAAAGGTTTGAAATATAACCTTTCAAGTAAATTTTTTCTCAAATAGCCCATAGATTGTCAAGCCAAATACCTCAAGTCAGAGACAGAGTAACAGACCAGCTGTATAGAGTGGTAAAAAAAAAAAAAAAAAAAATAATAATATATAATAATATCCCCTTTTTTTAAAGTAAATTTAATTTTACCTAGAAAATAATTACAAAGGTGTATATATTTTGATATCATGTATAATATTCATTAATTTCATTACTTTAGTTATTGCCACCCAATTATTTAGGAGCTCTAGACTTCTAAGATTAGGTTAAAAATGTTTCTGTATCCTCATTCCTCAGTACAGCTGATGATGCGTTGGTTAACTACGTGAAACCATGGTTCTGTTTTAAAGTTTTTAATAAATTTTCAGTGAAATTTGACAATATCTTTGTTTTCTTATTATTCAGCGGTTATACTTATAGCTGCCATTTTGTCTTTTTCACTTGGGAATTTCTATCTCAAGAACTAAATGAAATTGGCATAAGTATCTATGCTATAAAGACTCAACTTTGAAAAATAAAATGAAAATTTTTCGATGAAAATAGCGGCCATTTTAAATGTTTAATTGCAAATTAAAGACTATAAAGATGCTATAAATGCTATTAAAATGCTATAAAGACTCAACTTTGAAAAATAAAATGAAAATTTTTCGATGAAAATAGCGGCCATTTTAAATGTTTAATTGCAAATTTCACGAAAACCGTTCACTTTTAAAAAAATGTACAAGAAACAAAAAAAAATAGCAAATTTTATCAAGATTTCAAGGATACCTCATTTATTAGGATTGGTCATACCTTGCCTATATGCCGTTCATTTGAATGAATCATAAATAGAAAAATGTATGTATGAATATGAATTATAACCTACAATATTTTCCTTTCAATAAATTTGATCATTCTATAACACATGTGTTTTAATTCAATTATAATTCAGTTACAATTGAATCTATATCTATATAATATATAAAAGCGAAATGGCACTCACTCACTGACTGACTGACTCACTCACTGACTCACTCACTCACTCACTCGCATAACTAAAAATCTACCGGACCAAAAACGTTCAAATTTGGTAGGTATGTTCAGTTGGCCCTTTAGAGGCGCACTAAGAAATCTTTTGGCAATATTTTAACTCTAAGGGTTGTTTTTAAGGGTTTAAAGTTCGTCTTTTAGCATGTATATTCTTCTTCTCCCAATCTCTTAATTATAATTGAAATTTCCATATCATATGTTACTATAGAACTATAATCTAGATAGAGTACCTCTTCGAAACAGTTGTTAACTGGCAACTAAATTAATAATTTTGTCAGGTTGGCATTAAGTTGAGTTGACTTTGTTAGGTTGGCATCAAGTTGAAGATTTAAATGCATTTATCGCGGAAAAATTGATTGGGCACTGCTACTTCAATCAGAGATATTCCTGGGAATATTATATTACTAGCCGTCAGGCTCGCTTCGCTCGCCATATCCGTTTAGCCAGACGTTTAGTCTGGATCCCCGACTGGATCGTCCTAACATATGATAAAAATGCTCAAATAATGAAAAAATGCAGGCGAGCGAAGCGAGCCTGCTGATCTCATTCTTGGACGATCCTGTCGGGGGTCCAGGGGGCGGAGCCCCCTGGCTAGACGAATATGGCGAGCGAAGCGAGCCTGACGGCTAGTGTGTTATAAGTCACAAGTGACGGAGGCAAAGCTATGGGATGCTTACTGTAATAATAATATTCTTCTAATTTTTGTTCTTTATTATTATTAAACGAAAATCCCAATTAAATGCTGTAATTCACCCCGAAGACTTCTGCTACTGCAAATATTGACAACAGGGTAAACAGCTAGATGGAAATTCGATGAGCGCTACTATTCAAAAAAAATCTGGTGTGGCGCACTCACACAACTTTCCTTGCCGTTATGAAAATTGATCATCTGACGCTAGTGTTCACGCGCATCTCAAGTCTACTATTCAAAGATCTGAGCCAGCTGGTGACAGGACAATAACGCTGGAGACACATGAGGTCTGCTATCTCTTCATAGTGAATGACAATAGAATCAACAGTTTGCAATTATTGAATAATCACATTTTCTCAAATTTCAAGCTTATTTTCAATTTTAGGTGAAAATGTTACTGGACATTAATTGTAGAGATTTTCATGCTCAATCTTTTCCACTCGAAATTTTTTGTTTAAATTATATGTGAGACCTGTTAATTGGAAATCTAAAATCAAACTTTGCATAGATGGGGCGGAGCTCCTGAACTTATTACAGATATGGGACTTGTGGCAGTTGATATAGCTTATCAATGACTATTTCAGGTATAACTTTAATCAAAATCGTTGGAGCCGTTTTCGAGAAAATCGCGAAAAACCCTGTTTTTTACAACATTTTCGCCATTTTAGCCGCCATCTTGAATTGCATTTGATCAAAATTGTTCGTGTCGGATCCTTATAGTGTAAGGACCTTAAGTTCCAAATTTCAAGTCATTCCGTTAATTGGGAGATGAGATATCGTGTACACAGACGCACATACACTCATACACACACACACACACACACACACCACACACACACACACACACACACAACACACACACACACACACACACACACACATACAGACCAATACCCAAAAACCACTTTTTTGGACTCAAGGGACCTTGAAACGTATAGAAATTTAGAAATAGGGGTACCTTAATTTTTTTCGGAAAGCAATACTTTCCTTAACTATGGTAATAGGGCAAGGAAAGTAATATTTGTCAGCCCGAGAATTTTTGTTCTCCTTATTTTCCTTCTTCTTCTACTTGTGATGTTTCTAACACAGGGACAACGTGGAGTGGAATGACGAACAGAAGGAGAGAGCAGAGGCTAAAGTGAGTGAACAGATGAGTCAGTTGATAGACGAACAACGTCAAAAGGAATTACAAGATGCAGCTGATAAAAGTTGGGATTCGTTCTACAGTATACACCAGAATCGGTCAGTTGTTTTTCTACTTCTACTTTTTGTTCTTCTTCTTCTTCTTTCTTCTTCTTCTTCTTCTTCTTCTTCTTCTTCTTCTTCTTCTTCTGTCTTCTCATGTGTTTCTACGTTTCATCATCATCATCAATATTCTATTGATCTTATAAGTGTGACATTGTCACAGTATTATTTATTTATTCATTTATTTATAAGGTTAGCAAAAAAAAAAATACAAGAATCGGAAAAGAAAAAACAGGCTATTGCCTAAAACTTCTTCAATTTCCTAATTTAGTTTTAAATTGTCCAAATATTATAGGTTATGTCCATTCAAATTTCTACACCAAATCACAATCTAAAATATAAATTAGAATAAAACAAACAATTTCAAATTTGGATGGATTAATAATAAAAGTTTCTTAAAAACATGAAACAAACTATAAATTCACAAAATAAAGAATAAAAACACTTGAATTTTGAGCTCGAAAATATCAGTATTGTATCATCTGGATGTACCAACTGTAATTAAAATTCTACACTAGGTTGCAAAAAAGTCTATTAACTTTAAATCCGATTGAATGTCACGAGAACCAATCAGAGAAGCCTTCTTCTCAAAAAAATTTCGATCGGTTCTCGTGGAATTTAATCATGATACAAATTTAATAGGCTTTTGTGCAAATGATCCTTAGTTATTAATTCATCTATTAGATGAATTAAACAAATAGAATTTCCAGAAACAGGCCAGTAAAAATTTAGTTTTGTCTAGAGACCTTGGAAAAAGTGGCTCTAAGAAAAACAAATGAAGTTTCTTCCGTTGAAATTAATTAAAATTGTTGAAGATTTTCAATGACTAATTACCAAACTATGTATATACAAATATAATACTTTTAAATATATGGAATCAGCAATAATTATAGACACTTAGGTGGGCCGTGCACTGGAACCGATTTCGTCCGAACTAGCATCGGCCGAAAACTACCGAACGATCCCCCATCAAAGAAATGAATAGATGCTCGTCCATTGCAACAGGTCCGTGCACGGCCGTCTCCGGCCGATCAAGTTTTCGATCCGAATTGAATGGGATTTTCCGGCTCTATCCGGCAGAACTAACTAGTCGAGCTGAAACAATAAAGTGTTCCCAACCTAAAATTGTTTCTTAGTCTTGTTTGTTTTTGTTTTTTTGTAGTTGTTCTATTTTATAAAGTTGTAACTATGGACAATGAAAAGTTGATAAGTTTGGTTCAAGAGCGTGTTCCATTGTGGGATTGATTGATTGATTGATTGAGTACTTTATTTATGTAGATTACAATATATACTGGCTTATACACTTGTATACAATAGCTTACAATACAGCAAAGTTATGGATGAATTTACATAATATAGACTAAGAAAATAACTATTGAACTGTATATTATATGAAAAAGCAATTTGTAATATAATAACTCTAGATAATAATTATATTGTTATGCATCTACATAAATTGGCGGAGCTTTGGACATATCAATGTCCATTCTTTGGGAAGAATATTAAGAATATCCTCCCCACTAACTCTCTACCAAACTGGGATATGAGAGACAAAAGATATCATCATCGTGATGTTCAAAGGAATCTGTGGACAAAGATTGCTTAATGATGAATAACTAATTTAGTGGATATTTGTTTATTCAATTTTCAAAATCTCAATATAATCATTGTTTATGACAAATTTTGGTGGCTATGATAGTAGTTAATTCAATAATTAGCAACTAGACTGATGTGTTCCAATGGACGACCATATTCGGCCGAATTAACGGCCGGCAGATTTGTCCGATCCAACGGCCAGACGGATCGGTTGAAGACGGTTCCAGTGGACGGTTACCCTTAAATGCGTTCGCTCGGTAGACATCTTAGAACTATCATGTCATAATTTTAAACGGCTTCTATTTTTTTCTCAAAAATTAAGGTATTGTTATTAATTTGAGGTTGTTCATCCCATTTTCTCAGTTGAATTACTTCCAATAAACAGCACTAGATTTCATTTTGCCTTCTGTAGCATTTTGTCTTTGTTTTCAAATTTATTATTTTCCGATTTCAGATTTTTCAAAGACCGTCACTGGCTTTTCACGGAATTCCCAGAGCTGGCACCAAATCTGGACCAAGGAAAACCGGAAAATTCAGAAACAACAGCGACTGATTCCGAAAACTCCACGAAACTGGATGAAAATTTGGAAAATATTACTACAAAACTAAAAACATCGACAAGTTTAGTGAAGGATTGTGAAAAAGTTGTTGAAAACACTTCAGGAAATTGTCAAACGAAAATAGGGGGAAATTCGGACAACTATACAAAACGTTCAGTTGCAGATTCGGAGAATTCTTCGACAAATTCACAAAATTCGTCAGCAGATCTAGGGCGAAATTCGGCTAACTTGTCTAAAACTTCAGTTGAGAATACGGAGAATTTTTGTGATACTTCGAGTAGTTTACGTGTTGATCACGGGAATATTTCAAGCAATTCTGGAAGATCAACACAATCTGACAGTGTCTTGACAAAAACTTCAGTTGAGAATTCGGAGAATTTTTGTGATAGTTCGGCTAGTTTACGTGTTGATCACGGGAATATATCAAACAATTCTGGAAGATCAACACAATCTGACAGTGTCTTGACGAAAACGTCAGTTGAGAATTCAGAGAATTTTTGTGATAGTTCGGCTAGTTTACGTGTTGATCACGACAATATTTCGAGCAATTCTGGAAGATCAACACAATCTGACAGTGTCTTGACGAAAACATCAGTTGAGAATACGGAGAATTTTTGTGATAGTTCGGCTAGTTTACGTGTTGATCACGACAATATTTCGAGCAATTCTGGAGGATCAACACAATCTGATAGTGTTGACCCAGTTCTGTCTACAGACCCTGCAAAAAATGGTGGAAAGAAAAATATCTTGGAAATCGGCTGTGGAGTGGGGAATTCTATTTTTCCTATTTTGCAATACAGTCAAGAAGAGAATTTGTTCGTTTATGGATGTGATTTCTCCAGTACTGCGATAGAAGTGCTGAAACAAAGCAAAAATTATGATACTAAAAGGTAATTTAAATAATAGTGAGGTCCACGTTATAATGGTAGTGTTTGATTAGCAATGGTATTGCTATCCTTTTCTATCATCATAGAGAAACAATAGCGTAAGTAGATATTCCATGGTATAGGGCGTTTATGTCGCAACTTTTACTGTTATCTCAAGCCGATTACTCACGATTATTGTCGATTTTTACTGTTTTGACCGGGTAAGAGTTTAAGAACGGTACAATATGAGAGACTACCAGCGTCATAAAGCTTCACGGGAAAGAACTACGTGGACTATATCGAGATAACAGTAAAAGTTGCGACATAAACGCCCTATACCATGGAATATCTACTTACGCTATTGTTTCTCTATGCTATCATTCAACATAGCAGATAGCACTATATCTTTCTCGCTTTGCTCTGTTGCCAGATCGTCTTTTAACAATTTAGAATTCATAATTAATTAACAAAATATTTCATCTTAATTATGAAATAATTGAAAAATATAATTTCTTGTTTGATAAAATATAATTGATTGTTTTAAACGAGAATGAACAGTTAATATTACATCAATAAACCTGTATCAGCTACCGTCTATAGAAGGCATTGACAAGACAGAGGATCGGCAACGTTGATCTTGTATCTTTCTCCACTGCCATTATAACGTGGACCTCACTATATATTATTATCATAGAGAAACAATAGCGTAAGTAGATATCCCATGGTATAGGGCGTTTATGTCGCAACTTTTACTGTTATCTCAAGCCGATTACTCACGATTATTGTCGATTTTTACTGTTTTGACCGGGTAAGAGTTTAAGAACGGTACTATATGAGAGACTACCAGCGTCATAAAGCTTCACGGGAAAGAACTACGTGGACTATCGGCTTGAGATAACAGTAAAAGTTGCGACATAAACGCCCTATACCATGGGATATCTACTTACGATATTGTTTCTCTATGCTATCATTCAACATAGCAGATAGCACTATATCTTTCTCGCTTTGCTCTGTTGCCAGATCGTCTTTTAACAATTTAGAATTCATAATTAATTAACAACATATTTCATCTTAATTATGAAATATTTGAAAAATATAATTTCTTGATTGATAAAATATAATATTGATTGGTATTTTAAACGAGAATGAACAGTTAATATTACATCAATAAACCTGTATCAGCTACCGTCTATAGAAGGCATTGACAAGATAGAGGATCGGCAACGTTGATCTCCTATCTTTCTCCACTGCCATTATAACGTGGACCTCACTATATATTATTATTTACTTACTAGCTGGCCCGGCGAACTTCTTACCTCCAAATAGTTTAATGCAAGATACCTAGAATAGAATGTATTCTAGGTACATTAGTTAAATGCATCTCATGACAAACTTTAGCTGGATGCACACCTAAGGAGGCGCGATGCGGTATTTTATTTATATAGATAATTTTTACTTTGCTTGCCCTATTACCATAGGTAAGGAAAGTATTGCTATCCGAAAAAAATTAAGGTACCTCAATTTCTGAATTTCTATACGTTTCAAGGTCCCCTGAGTTCAAAAAAGTGGTTTTTGGGTATTGGTCCGTATGTGTGTGTGTGTGTGTGTATGAGTGTATGTGCGTCTGTGTACACGATATCTCATCTCCCAATTAACGGAATGACTTGAAATTTGGAACGTAAGGTCCTTACAATATAAGTATCCGACACGAACAATTTCGATCAAATGCGATTCAAGATGGCGGCTAAAATGGCGAAAATGTTGTCAAAAACAGGGTTTTTCGCGATTTTCTCGAAAACAGCTCCAACGATTTTGATTAAAGTTATACCTGAAATAGTCATCAATAAGCTCTATCAACTGCCACAAGTCCCATATTTGTAAAAATTTCAGGAGCTCCGCCCCATCTATGCAAAGTTTGATTTTAGATTCTCAATTATCAGGCTTCAGATACAATTAAAACAAAAAAATCAAGTGGAATAGATTGCGCATGAGAATCTCTACAATTAATTTTCAGTAACATTTTCACCTAAAATTAAAAATAAGTTCAAAATTCGAGAGAATGTGATTATCCAATTATTGCAAACTGTTGGCAACTGTTGATGATTCACTATGAAGAGATAGCAGACCTTGTGTGTCTCCAGCGTTATTACCCTGTCACCAGCTGGCTCGAATCTTTGAATAGTAGACTTGAGATGCGCGGGAACACTAGCGTCAGGTGATCAATTTTCATAACGGCAAGGAAAGTTGTGTGAGTGTGCCATACCAGATTTTTTCCAATTGCAAAATAAATAATTTACTAAAAATCAATTAATTCTGAACACCGAAGACAACACAATTATCTGATACAAGGAATGACTTTGGAGCATGTGAGTATTTAACCTGAGGCCGCACTGCTGGATGGTTACACACACAACAGTCACTTTGTTTTTAGTCGGGGCGTTTAGAATAAAATACATGGGCGGTTATGGAGCAGCACACACTCTTGTCTACTATCCACCGACGGCTGTTGTATGACGCAATGATTATAACAGCTGATTTTTATTTCTGTTTGTGACCAGCTCACAAATCCTCCCCCATAAGGATTACATGTGAACTTCGAAGGACCGTAGGAAAGAGTCCTGAGAAGTCGGATTATAAATTTTATAGGCCATAAACCTGGTCCTGAACATAACGAACACAACTGAAAAAAATCATCAAATTCGGTGCACACATAAAAAAGTTATTGAATGTCAAAATTTGAGGCTCGATTTTTATTTATATAGATTATTAAGTTATCAATATTGATAATTAAATCAAATTTTTTACATCTTGTGAAACCAGATTTAAGTCACTAAGGTCCGTTTGCACAAAAGCCGGTCAAGCTTCAACCGTGATTAATTCCACTAGAACCAATCGGAAAAGCCTATTTTTGAAAAAGCATTTTCTGATTGGTTCTCGTGGAATTAATCACGATTAAAATTTAACCGTAAAGCAGAAACCACAATCTGTGGTTTCTGTGCTCAAGAGAATCACGAATACAAAACTTGCCCTAACAAATCACAGGCGCCTATATGTGCCAATTGCAAGAACATTAAAAAGGATGATAAACATCTAGTAAATGATACAACTTGTCCCTGCTATATTAGAGCAATTCAAAGTTTAATAGATAAAACAGACTATGGCCAATAAAATATTGTATTTAGAGCAGAGGTCAAAAACCTTTTATATCACTACACTTATTAAGAGCCAACTCGAAATTGTGTCATTCAAACAGAAATACGAAAACCTTAACATTTTGCTGGCTCATCACAAATCAAAAACAATTGACTCTCATTTTTCACTACTGTTTAACAGATTAGTTTTTGGAGCCTTTTACCTTATTGTGATAAATTTATTTTTACTCTATAAATATGACGAATGATTTAATAAATAATTTTGATAATGAAATCTCAGTTGAGTCATACAATACAATTCAAGTAGATGATATTTTTAATTTCAAACCGCAAAATTATACCACTGAGCCATGTAGATTTGTGAATATTTGTCACATGAATATAAGAAGTATGAATAAAAACTTTGATAACTTAGCATATATTCTAGGGAATTGTGATACTAAATTTGATTTTATAGCACTTAGTGAAACTTGGATTAACGATAGCACAATTAATCACAGTTTGAATGATTATTCAATTCATAGTGTACCAGGTAGACTGAATAAATGCGATGGAGTTTGTATTTTTACTAGGAACACATTCAATGTTGAAAACATAAATTTTATTATACTCGAATGTAATTCTCTAATACTGAGTGTCAGTATACCTGATGAAAATATTAATTCACAATAGTTACTATTCACCGTTCACCTTCTTCTAATTTGCAAATTTTTCTCAATAGTCTGAATGATTGCATGATTACTTGAAACATGAAAATAGTCAAAACATAATAATCATCGGTGATACAAACATAGATATAAACAGTAACACAAACTTTGTTAATGAATATTTCAATCTTTTGTCATCAAATGGTTTTAAATCTTACATTAATAAACCTACTCGAGAAATAAACGGATCCCAATCATGTATTGATCACATATTTTACAGAAAAACAAATGATGTTTGTGCGTCTATTATTGGATCAATAATGAAAACAAGTATTACTGACCACTATCTGACTTGTATAAACATTGGTCTTGGAGAAAATACTGGTAGAACTGAACCAAGTGTTAACACTAGAAAATCTATAAACTACCATGATTTGATAAATAATCTTGAGAAGTACAATTGGTCCGAGGTTGCATCACAACTTGATTTGAATATTGAAAATGCTGTTGAATTATTCGTTGATGCATTATCCACTGAGATTGGAAATGCAACCCAAATAAAAATTGTACCACACAAACTAAAGCCTCTCAAGCCTTGGATAACTGCTGGATTAATAACGTCAATAAGAAAACGAGATAAAATGCATCAGAAATTAAAAAAACAGCCTCAAAACAACTTTCTCAAATCACTATATAAAAACTACAGAAACACATTAAACAACATGATAAAAAATCTGATGTGGTACACTCACACAACTTTCCTTGCTCATATTCGAAACTACGATCAGACTTTTGTATATGTGTATATATAATTGTTTTCAGAGTACTTTTTCCTTTGTGTAAATTGTGAAATTCAATGATTTTTTTAGTCGTCATTTTTTAAAGTCGTCAAAACAGCTGTTCTACAGATGAAATATCTCGACTATGTGTTATTTTTATGAACTGCTCTACCTACCTACCTCATGCACGAGAAGGAGGTTACAAAGTCCATTTCTCAAGGATGGGGTGGACCCCCATTAGTTTCCCAGAAAAGAGACTCATGCCAGTAATAGAGCTGATAAATAACTATACAGAGTATGAATTTGAAAAAAATCGGTCAAGTTATTTTGAAAAAATCGTGAAAAACATGGTTTTTTAGTAATTATCCGCCATTTTTCTCAAGAATATTACGGAGCTCCTGCAATTTTCCAAGGAAAAAACTCATGTCATTTGATAGGGCTTATGAATAGCTACCAATGGCTTGAATTTGAAGAAAATCTTTAAAGCCGTTTTTGAGAAAACCGTGAAAAACCTGGTTTTTGGTCATTATCCGCCATTTTTCTCAAGAATATTACGGAGCTCATGGAATTTTCCCAGAAATGAGACTCATGCCAGTTGATAGTCCTTATGAATATCTATCCATGGTATGAATTTGAAGTAAATCGTTGGAGCAGTTTTCGAGAAAACGGTGAAAAACATGGATTTTTAGTCATTATCCGCCATTTTTCTCAAGAATATTACGGAGCTCCTGAAATTTTCCCAGAAATGAAACTTATGCCAGTTGATAGGGCTTAAAAGTAGCTATCCATGGTATAAATTTGAAGGAAATCGTTGGAGCCGTTTTCGAGAAAACCGTGAAAAACATGGTTTTTTAGTCATTTTCCGCCATTTTTCTCAAGAATATTACGGAGCTCCTGAAATTTTCCCAGAAATGAGACTTATGCTAGTTGATAGGGCTTATAAATAGCTATCCATGATATAAATTTGAAGAAAATCGTTAGAGCCATTTTCGAGAAAAACGTGAAAAACATGGTTTTTTAGTAATTATTCGCCATTTTTTCCGCCATCTTGAATTGAATTTTATTGAATTTCTTATTGTCGGGTCCTCATGGTATAGGGACCTTAAGTTTAAAATTTCAAGTCGATCGGTTAATTAGGAATGGAGTTATCGTGTTCACAGACATACACACACACACACATACACACACACAGACCAACACCCAAAAATCATGTTTTTGGACTCAGGGGACCTTGAAACGTATAGAAAACTTGAAATTGGGGTACCTTAATTTTTTTTGAAAGCAATACTTCCTTACCTATGGTAGTAGGGCAAGGAAAGTAAAAATCGAAGTATGACTACTATAATAATATACTACTCCAAAGCAGAGGCAATTCGAAAAAGACATGGGAGTGTATCAATGATCTATTGAATATAAAACGAGATAAAAAAATACCCAATATAGATCCCGAAGTTCTAAACCACCATTTCACGCATGTAGGTCAATTATATGCTAATAAAATAATAAATAACAGCCCTAGACAACGTACTCATGCCGATTCGTCAATCCCCTCATTCAATTCATTTTATTTGGCTGATACAAACAATGATGAAATAATAGACACAATCAATTCTCTCAGAAGTAACTCTTCTCCAGGAGTAGACAATTTGAGTTCTGCCTGTCTGAAAAAAATAGCTTCCTATATTGTAGAGCCTCTTAAAATGATAATAAATAAATGTTTTTTGGTAGGTTATTTTCCTAAACTATTTAAAGTTGCTAAAGTTGTTCCTCTTTATAAATCAGGTGATAAATCAAACCCCTCAAATTATCGCCCAATAAGTTTAATAAATAATTTAGCTAAAATAATGGAGAAAATTATAAAGAAGAGACTAGTAAGTTATTTGAATAAACATAGAATTATCAACAGAAATCAGTATGGATTTAAGAGTGGCATATCAACAGAAGATGCAATATCCGACTTTTTGGAAAGAATAATTGAAAACTTCAACAGTAAAAAGAAAACTTTAACAACTTTCTTAGACTTGGCAAAGGCTTTTGACACTGTATCCCAGTCAAGATTATTAGAGAAGATGGAACACCTTGGAATCAGAGGCTCACCTCTCAAACTATTCAATAGTTATCTAACTGAACGGTATCAACTACTTACGCTGAATACTTTATCAAGTAATAAAAAACTTACTGAATATGGTCTGCCTCAAGGCACTGTTTTATCACCAATACTTTTCCAAATTTATATTAATGATTTTCTTAAAGTTGACATTGGGAACTGCTCAATCATATCCTTTGCTGATGATACCGCTCTCACTTTCACTGGCAATTCCTGGTAGGACGTGCGCCCTAGCACAGAAAATGGTCTCAGAGTAGCACAATCATGGCTCGATGAACATCTGCTTACTTTAAATGCTTCTAAAAGCATATTCATGACTTTCTCACCCAATGCCCAAACACAACCTCATGAATAGAAAGTATTAAAATACACCAAGTAAACTGCAATTGTCAACAATCAACAAATCACTGTTTTTGTCCTGAAATTCGAAAAAAGGACCGAGTAAAATACCTGGGAATACTGTTGGATCCATATCTGAGATGGAATATTCATATAAACAGCATGTGTTTAAAAATAAAATTTCTAATATATAAATTTCATCAAATTAGAGAACTAAATAACTTGAAAATAGCCCGTTTAATCTACTTCTCTTATGCACAAGCTGTCTTACAATATGGAATAAGAGCTTGGGGTGGAGCCTTGAACACACATTTTGAAAAACTTTTCATAATTCAAAAATATATTATTAAAACAATTCTAGGCAAACCCAGACTTTATCCTACAAGCGATCTTTTCAATGAATTCAAAGTACTAACTGTTCGACAGCTGTACATAAAAATTTGATAATATATATTAAGAAGAATAAAAATAAATTTCTTCTTCGTGAAAGAAACTTGAATTTAAATTTACGTCCTATTAGAGAAACATTCCATCAAGAGAGGATGGATTTGAATGTATGTAGAAGACAATTCACTTACTTATCACAGAGGATAATAAATCTTGTTCCTACTCATTTTGTTGCCAATACAAGCCGGAGCGAAAAACTAAATTGCGAGATTGAGGAATGGATAAGATCAAATAAAACTGAAGAAAAAATCTTCTAAGCACCAACTGTTTCTTGTTTTTATGTTTTGTTTTTTTTATCATAGAATAATTTTTTGTGTTTTACTAACTTTTATCTTATTTAATCTACAAACTTATATTTGTGTGTAAGTTCCACTAATCTTTGTTCTTTTTTGGTTCAATTTCTTAGTTTATATTGAATAAATATATTACTGCAACTTAGGTCTACGCACAGGTTTTACCTTGTAGGCTACTCCTTAAACATAGATGGACATAAAAAATAATATACTGTAGTTTTGGGATCATTTTATATATTTAATAGTATTTTTCTTGTATTATTTTTATATGTTATAATATTAGATTATTATAATTGTGTATGTTTTTTGAGAAATAAATTGATTTGAATTTGAACCGGCTTCTGTGCAACCGGGCGTTAGTGATTTAATTATTTTAGTAACTGTTTCTACTTACTAGTACTTGGTAACTTTTAGGGCCGGTTTCCGAGCTCGGGATTTAGCTAAGTCCTAGACTTTAAACAGCTGGAGTCTGAAAATTGGCTTTTCAAAACGGGGCGTAGTCGCAGCTTTTATAACAGTAGTCGTAGTTTTTATTTTCTAATTTCTATAATTGGAAACGTTTTTCCTTGACGAAATTAGACATTCCTAAATAATTCAAAATAGCTGAAACTTTACACTATTTTCTCTTTATTTTATTTTGTGTTCAATTTTCTAGTTTTTCGAAATTCAATTCAAACGTGACTATGACAATGACTGCGACTACGCACCGTTTTGGAAAACCAATTTTCTGACTCCAGCTGTTTAAAGTCTAGGACTTGGCTAAATCCCGAGCTCGGAAATCGGCCCTTAGTATATTAGTTCACATATTGTTGCTGGTGAGATGTTGTAATATCTATCCATAATGAAACCACTGGCTTGTTGTCAATAGTTATTTGTGCAACTAGTGCGCAAAGTGACAGTTTGCTGCACCGAAAGAAACGTTTACGCCCGAGCCGTAGGCGAGGGCGGAATGGTTTCTTGAGTGCAGCAGAGGAACTTTGCGCACGTATTTCACATTAAGTTTTTCCTACAGTTACCATTGAATATGAAAAGTGGGTAATTATGGGTAAAATTGCCTGGAATGCATCAAATGTTTTTCTGTGTAATTTTATTATTGATAAAAACCTTAATCCTAAAATCCTAAAGTCCTCGTTGTCCTTGGTTATAATATATAATGAATAATAATTAGCGCGTTGTGCTTGGTTGCACCTCTGCTCACTATAGCAGCCACAGCAGTCACTGTTACCAACTTCATTTTGATTTTGCTGCACTGTTGCTCCATATAACCTACTAAGTATTTTGCGTTGCCATGTTGCAAATCTGGAGTGCAGAAAAATTTTTCCCGCACTAGAGCGGAAAAGTGATTCTTTGCGTTCTGTAATCAGTGCAGCAATGGCCACTTTTCAACGTAACTGTAGGAAAAACATATTTATGATTTTTACAAAAAATAAGAGATATTTGTAATAATAACCCAGTGTTTTCATTAGTAATAATTATTTAGACTAATATATTGTATTTTTTTATTTCCAGATGTAATGCGTTTGTATGCGATGTAACCCAGGGAGACTGGAAGGCACCTTTCGGTTATGAAAGCCTCGATGTTGTGATTATAATTTTCGTCCTGTCCGCAATTCATCCCAATAAGTAAGTAGCTATAGTGGCTATAGTAGCTTAATAGCAGTATCTGATTAACATTGATGTTGCTATCCTTGTCTATCATTCCACAAAGTGGATATCTCTATCCTGTTTTGTATCAAATTATGGTGTTGTGTATCAAGTTGAGATGATACTGTATCATATTGTATAATTATATTGGGTTAGTGGTATGGGGAGGAGCGTATGATGTTTTCATGAATAAAATTTTTACATTTCAAAAAATGATAAAAGCAATTCTTAATAAGCCAAGGGCTTTTTCTAGTAGTGAAACATTTGCCGAATTTAAAGTGATGACAGTACGTCAAATTTATATAAAGAAACTTGTCTACTATGCATGGATGAGGAAGGATGAATTTACAGTGTATAATAACGTTTCTATGTATAACCTGAGAGTTACATCTCATAACATTTATAATATTAACTATTCAGATTTGACAATAGTGCGAAGACAATTGGGGTATCTTAGCTCAAAAATAATAAATATCATGCCAAATGCATTGTCAGAATATCTTTCTAATAGGGGTAGACAGAAGATGGAACAGATAAATAAGTGGGTGATACAAAAATTTTCTTTGACATCAGTCAAATATTATAATTACTAGTAATTTATTGTTAATTTCGATTTTTTGTAGCTTTGATTATTAGTAAATAAATTTTTATATTGTCTAAACAGCTGATACTCTCACTCAGCGGTCAGGGTTTTGCCCTTGCTGGGTGGTGCCATGTAATTTTAATTTATTTGTAAAATAGCATAATATTATAATCTAGAATATTTCTTTTTAAGTTTTTGTATTTTGTTTTTATGGGCAATAAAGATGTTTAAAAAAATATTATTTAACGAAAATCCTAAATAAATGCTAAAATAAATGCTCTCCGGGGTGATTCACAGCATTTATTTAGGATTTTCGTTAAATAATAATTATATATTAATTAGCATTTGAATAAATGGAATAAATGCATTCTCTATTTAATTCCATCTGTAAACTGGTTGGCCGCTATGGTTTCGTATAAAATGAGAGCTGCTATCCAGAGATGGTCAGTTTGGTGTAAGGGCAAGCATTCCTGACCAGCAATTGGGAGGTACCGGGTTCGATTCCCGGGCTGGCAAATAATTTTTGGATAGTAGTTCTCATCGAATTTCCATCTAGCTATTTAACCCTGTTGTCAATGTATGCAGTAGCAGAAGTCTTCGGGGTGATTTACAGCATTTATTTAGGTTTTTCGTTAAATAATAATTATATATTAATTAGCATTTGAATAAATGCATTCTCTATTTAATTCCATCTGTATCATATTGTGGTTGTTCTTGTTCTATAGTGAGGTCCACGTTATAATAGCAGTATCTGATTAACATTGATGTTGCAATCCTTGTCTATCATTCCACAAAGCTGATATCTCTATCCTGTTTTGTATCAAATTATGGTGTTGTGTATCAAGTTGAGATGATACTGTATCATAATGTGGTTGTTCTTGTTCTATGGTGAGGTCCACGTTATAATGGCAGTGAAGAAAGATAGGAGAAAAACGTTGCCAAGTCTCTTCATTTTGCCACTGACTGTACACAGCTGTTACTCAATTCATCCCATTAAATTTGATCTAATAATAATTATCATTTCCTTGATAAAATAATCAATTTAATGTCAAATCAATCAAGAATATATATTCTTTCATAATTTAATTCAAAAATTTGCTTCCATAACTGAGATCAGATTTTATTTTTATACAAACCTGAAATGGCGGCTAATTTAAAAAGCTGTGATACAACAATCTGAATTTCAAAACAACAGAAATTAAGTTATTTGGTAGGTATTCTATTCCAATTTCTTTTAAGAATAATAGAAAAATAGAAATTTTATTAAAAATAAGTAATTTCAATGGAAATAATTCTGAAATAACCTTTCAATATTATATTTATACCGGTACGAGTAGGTCTAACCTATATATACGTGTAGGCTAACTGAAGCATGGATGAAGTCTAGGATGGTTAGTTATCTACTTTTAAAATGTTATTTCAGGTATTTTAATTTGTATTTCTCATACGGTAATCTCTAAAAATTATTTCATTGTTTCAAAAATACATTTTAAATCAATTATACGACTTGTGTACTCAAGTATTTTGATAGAATGAAGAAAAAAAGAATGGCGGCTGAGAATTGTTTGTTTACTTTTGTACAGTCACTGTCAAAAGTAAAAATAAAATATTCTGGAAAATAGACAACATCGCAAAGCTAGAGAGAGATAGTGCTATCTGTTTTGTTGTATGATAGAAAAGGACAGCAACAGTATTGTCAATCGTACACTGCCATTATAACTATAGGCCTATAGTGAGGTCCACATTACAATGGCAGTATCTGATTAACATTGATGTTGTTATCCTTGTCTATCATTCAACAAACCGGATAGCGCTATCTCTTTCTCGCTTTGCTCTGTTGCCAGATCCTCTTTTAACAATGTTTGATCAATTAACAAAATATTTTATCGGATGAAATTAAATTAGACATTGCATTTGTACAAATGCTAAATAATTGACCGAGCGAAATGAGGTCTAAGATTCAAGTCGACGGTTTGGCATTTCTCTTAATGTTTAAATGTTTATATGTTGCGCATTTACGGCGAAACGCGGTAATAGATTTTCATGAAATTTGACAGGTATGTTCCTTTTTTAATTGCGCGTCGACGTATATACAAGGTTTTGGAAATTTTGCATTTCAAGGATAATATAAAAGGAAGAAGGAGACTCCTTCATACGCCAATATTAGAGTAAAAATCAGACTATAGAATTATTCATCATAAATCAGCTGACAAGTGATTACACAGATGTGTGGAGAAGCCAGTCTATTGCTGTATTTCCATAAGGTCTATAGTTTCAATCAGGTACTTGTGGATGAGAATACTGCGTGAGGTCCACTGTTCACAGAACTACTAGTTATTATTTAACGAAAATCCTAATTAAATGCTGTAAATCACCCCGAAGACTTCTGCTAGAATTTCCATCTAGCTGTTAACCCTGTTGTCAATATTTGCAGTAGCAGAAGTCTTCGGGGTAATTACAGCATTTAATTAGGATTTTCGTTAAATAATAATTATAAAATATTTCATCCTAATTATAAAAATTTATATTGAAACTATTGAAAAATATAATTTGCTGCTTAATAAAAAATAATTGATTATTTTAAATGACAATGAACAGTTAATATTACATCAATAAACCTGTATCAGCTACCGTCTATAGAAGGCATTGACAAGACAGAGGATCGGCAACGTTGTTCTCCTATCTTTCTCCACTGCCATCACTATATCTGTAGTAAGGTCCTTATTGCAATGGCAGTATTTGATTAACATTAGTTTGCCCTCCTTGTCTATCATTTGACAAAGAAGATAACGTTATCCCTCTCTAGCTACGCAACGTTGCTAAATCATTTTTAAAAATGTAGGAAGCTAATTAACAAAATATTTCATCTCAATCATAAAAACGTATTACTTAATCTGAGATATATATATTTTCTTGACAATGAAATACTAGTAGTTCTGTGAACAGTAGACCTAACGCAGTTTTCTCATCCAGTTAATAAACTCAGGTCACTTTGAATGTGTATCCCATATGATGATTTATCCAGTTTCGTGATAATCTTCCCATCTGTTAATTCTCAACTATTTTAAAATTAATTTTTTCAATCAAAAATATGATAATTTTTACGGCATTATCCAGTTCAACTTATCATTTTTTATTTTATTTTCAATTACCTATTAAATTTCTTTTTCAAATGTGAGAATATTGATACTGATGGACACGCATCATAAAAAATATTGAAACCCTACCTTATAGAAAAAGACATTGCCAGACATCTGTGTAATGCATGCAATGAATAATTCACTGGTCAGCTGATTAATTATAAATACTTCTATAGTCTGATTGATCCTATCTTGGAAGTAGATAATATATTATATAGTGATATCAGAGTATGTAGGATTCCTTTTATTTTCATATTACCCTTAAAATGCAAAATTTCAAAAAACCTTGTGTATACATCGACGCGCAGTTGAAAAAGGAATATTCCTGCCAAATATCATCGAATTCTATCAACGCGTTTGGCCGTAAATGCGTTACATACAGACAGACAAAAGCAAATCGAGTTGAAACATAGACCTCACTACGTTCGGTCAGTAATTTATCATTTTAAACAACAATGCACAGTTAATATCTCATCAGATATACTGGTGTCAGCTATATTCTTTAGATTTGATTGATTGATTGAGTACTTTATTTATGTAGATTACTGTATATACTGGTTTATACACTTATATACAATAGCTTACTATACAGCAAAATTATAGATGAATTTACATAATATAGACTAAGAAAATAATTATTGAACTGTATATGATATGAAAAAGCAGATTGTAATATAATAACTATAGATAATAATTATATTGTAATGCATGTACATAAATTGGCGGAGCTTTGGACATATCAATGTCCATTCTTTGGGAAGAATATTAAAAATATCCTCCCCACTAACCCTCTACCAAAAAAAAAGCAGAAGAGACACAGTAGAGACAGAAGTAGAAGACAGAGTATGAGCAACGCTTTTCTATCTCTCTCCACAGCCATTATAACGTGGACCTCATTATAATTATTATTAAATTTAGTTCAAACAATTCTATTCAAATGTGATTGAAATAAGAAATGAGTTGATCCATAGTGAATTTCACGTTTTAAAATCAGTAGAAATGATAGAACGACATAGTTTTGAAAGAATTGGCTTAAACACGTAGGGGATAGGAAGTTCACGAATGACGCATCATCACGTCTCAACTACTCAACTCATTAACTTCACATTTTGCGTATAGATTCTTAGTTTACCGATGATGGTTATAGGCCTACTCTAGATTCTTCAAGATATCATTAGGTCAGGTTGTCAGTTTGTCAAGTTTTCAATTGGACTCTTGCGAAGCACGGGTGACCTGCTAGTAATATAATAAAGGAAAGAACTGGCTTATACACGTAGGGGATAGGAAATGCACGAATGACGCATCATCACGTCTCAACTACTCAACTCATTAACTTCACATTTTGCATATTGATTCTTAGTTTACCGAGGATGGTCATAGGCCTATTTTAAATTCTTCAAGATTACAGTAGGCCATCAAGTTTTCAGTTTGTCAAAGTTTTTAGTTAGACCATTACGGAGCACGGGTTACCTGCTAGTCTATAATATATCGAATGAAAGCTATATAAATATAACTAAGGGCTTCTGCTATTGCAAATATTGACCGAAGAACTTAATAGCTGAAGGTAATTCGTTGAGTGAAATTATTGTTAACGAACTTGGTTCCCCGATCCAAGTTCCCTAGTGTATGGGGCCCTTTAAGGATAATACAAAAGGAAAAGGAGTCTCCTTCTTGGTAGAGAGTTAGTGGGGAGGATATTTTTAATATTCTTCCCAAAGAATGGACATTGATATGTCCAAAGCTCCGCCAATTTATGTAGATGCATAACAATATGATTATTATCTTTAGTTATTATATTACAAATTGCTTTTTCATATCATATACAGTTCAATAGTTATTTTCTTAGTCTATATTATGTAAATTCATCTATAATTTTGCTGTATTGTAAGCAATTGTATATAAGTGTATAAGCCAGTATATATTGTAATCTACATAAATAAAGTACTCAATCAATCAAACGCCTATATAAAGGGCCCAGTTCGTGTAGGATTTGTCCACACACTGTAGTGGGGAGATCGAACAACCGTTCGTTACTTCAGTGTCTTTCGGGGACTAGAGATGAGTGTTTCAAAGTTTGCAGCTGCTGTGGGAAGAAAATATATTGAATATATTACAGATAGAATATATCGCCCTGGCGGACGATAAGAACAAAGCTTTTAATCCAGATTGAAGACCAGATTCGTCACGAAATTGGTTCGCGGTTCGCCAATTTTCCACATACACTGGGGAACTTGGTTCGCAAGAACCAGGTTAGCCGATCCAAGTTCCCTAGTGTATGGGGCCCTATAGTTTCATTCAAAGGTCTTCAAGGTCTATGGTTTCAATATTTTGCTTTGCAGTCATGGTATTATTATGCGTGCCCATCAGTATCAATATTCTCACATTCGAAAAAAAAACTAATTTAATAGGTGAATAAAAATAAACAAATGAACTAAATAATGCTGAAGAAATTATAATAATCTTGATTGTTAAAAATGTATTTTCATCAGATAGAAAGATCATCACGGAACTAGAATGAATTATATCATATGGAATACAAATTCAAACGTGAACTGAGATTGTTAACATTTAAAACAGTTGACATCAGGTACTTGTGGATGAGAATACTGCGTGAGGTCTACTGTTCACAGAACTACTAGTATAAAAGGAAAAAGAAGCCTCCTTCATACGCCAATATTAGAGTAAAAATCAGACTTGTGGATTAGAATACAGCGTGAGGTTTACTGTTCACAGAACTACTAGTATAAAAGGAAAAAGGAGCCTCCTTCATACGCCAATATTAGAGTAAAAATCAGACTATAGAATTATTAATCATAAATCAGCTGACAAGTGATTTCACAGATGTGTGGAGAAGCCAGTCTATTGCTGTATTTCCATAAGGTCTATAGTTTCAATCAGGTACTCTTGTGGATGAGAATACTGCGTGAGGACTACTGTTCACAGAACTACTATTTATTGAATAATAATTTTGTTCAATTTCAGTAATAATTTCATTTAATTTGAGTAATAATTTTTCATTGATTTTTGCAGAGTTGCAGCAGTAATTGACAAGGTGTACAAGTATTTGAAACCAGGTGGTCTGGCAGTATTTAGAGATTATGGTCGTTATGATATGGCTCAGCTACGATTCAAGCCGGGACAATGTCTACAGAAAAACTTCTACGCAAAAGGAGACGGGACGTTTGTGTATTATTTCACTAAAGGTATTTTATTATGAAACACTACAAATCAATTTACTTATCAAATTCAATTGATCATATAATATATATTTTTAATGGTCCATTGGATTTAATAAGTATCCTAGAAACCGGGCCTTAATCCATAGGGAGAAGAAGGGAATTCTATAAATATTTCTATCTATATATATATATATAAACCGAAATGGCACTCACTCACTCACTGACTCACTCACTCACTCGCAGAACTAAAAATCTACTGGACCAAAAACGTTCAAATTTGGTAGGTATGTTCAGTTGGCCCTTTAGAGGCGCACTAAGAAATCTTTTTGCAATATTTTAACTCTAAGGGTGGTTTTTAAGAATTTAAAGTTCGTCTTTTGGCATGTATATTCTTCTTATTCTCTTAATTATAATTGAAATAAGGCCATACCATATGTTAATATAGAACTATAATCTAGATAGAGTACCTCTTCGAAACAGTTGTTAACTGGTAACTAAATTAATAATTTTGTCAAGTTGGCATTAAGTTGAGTTGACTTTGTTAGAATGGCACCAAGTTGAAGATTTGAATGCATTTATCGCGGAAAAATTGATTGGGCACTGCTACTTCAATCCTGGGAATATTATATTACTAGCCGTCAGGCTCGCTTCGCTCGCCATATCCGTTTAGCCAGACGTTTAGTCTGGACCCCCAAATGGATCGTCCTAACATATGATAAAAATGCTGGCGAGCGAAGCGAGCCTCCTGATCTCATTCTTGGATGATCCAGTCGGGGGTCCAGGGGGCGGAGCCCCCTGGCTAGACGTATATGGCGAGCGTAGCGAGCCTGACGGCTCGTAATATATATTTTAATGGTCCATTGGATTTAATAAGTATCCTAGAAACCGGGCCTTAATCCATAGGGAGAAGAAGGGAATACTATAAATATTTCTATCTATACTATAATAAAGGAAAGAACTGGCTTATACAGGTAGGGGATAGGAAATTCACGAATGACGCATCATCACGTCTCAACTACTCAACTCATTAACTTGAAATTTCGCATATATAGATTCTTAATCAACCGAGGATAGTTATAGGCCTATTTTCAATTCTTCAAGATTTCATTACGTCAAGTTTTCAGTTTGTCCTGTTTTAAATAGACCCTCGCGGAGCACGGGTTACCTGCTAGTGTTGAATAAATTTGTGATATTTTCAGACAATCACTGTGATTCAAGTCTCCTTGCCTTTTTCCCATTATTTGGGGTCGGCTCTCCTCGATCTAATAGCTGTGTTTCAAGTCATCCCGGTATATGTGATTTAATATCAATTGGTAATTATTCTTGTTAATAATAAGCAATCTCATCTCATAGTATTTTACGTCACGTGGACGGGAAGGGCCCTTTTGCAGGGCAAGACATTCACGTCCAAGTATTGTACAATATATTTTTCCTCCACCTACTGTCAAAAGTACTTACTTTACTCCCTGACACATGATACTAAAGTGTCACTTTTTCGCTCTCGGTACTAAAAAAACAGAAAAACTCCCTAGGGAGTAAAAGTGACTCCATTTAAATAACATGGGAAGCATCTCTATTTTAAAAACGTACATTTGGAATAGGTCAGAAGGTCTAAGCTCAGATGAGGAAGCATATAGAGTAGTCATTAAACCAACTAAGTTCAATACCTCAACCAGACATTTGATCGATATATAAAATTTATGTTTGTATGCTGAAATTATTATTACAAACTTCATATTACTATACTAAAAAAATGTATATATTTTTTCCTTTTATTCCATGTTATTCAAAATATCAGCCAACGAATATTACCTATTAACTAATCAAATTTGAAACGGGAACTTCATCGAAGCTGTAGTTTTGGCTGTCATTGTTGTTACAACTTTAGCCGACAGATAGTGCTGTCGGAGGAGAACTGTGATTACAAGCCAGCTGTTTCTGTTTACTTTTTAGATTATGTTGTAACACATTGTTTGGTCACATACGTTTTTAAAAATTATTTTATTAGCAGTTTTTATTAAAATGTAGGTGGAGGAAAAATGTTGTGTATATCATGAGTGAAAAATGTTTTTTCTCCCTCAGGAAAATTGTTGCCCTCGGCTTCGCCTCGGGCTTCAAACTTTTCCCTCAGGGAGAAAAAACAGCACTTTTCACTCTAGATATACAAATAACTATTTCCTCCACCTATTGTCTAAAGTACTTACTTTACTCCCTGAAACATAATACTAAAGTGTCACTTTTTCGCTATCGGTAGTAAAAACAGAAAAACTCCCTAGGGAGGAAACGTGACTCCATTTAAGAATAAGAATAAGTAACTTTATTGGCCATTAAACAAACATAGATGTAATAGGCTTCGTCAATTAACATAATACATAGATACATAGTCAAACATATATCACATAAAACATGAAAAGAAATTATAATATAGGTATTCAAGCTACAATAAGGGTACTAGTATCACAGTCCATGAACTCTTTAATATTATAAAAAGGATTTTTTTCTAAGCCAATTATTAATTACTGTCTTAAAGCGTTTAACATGCAAATTTCTTATTCTAAGAGGGAGCTTATTGAATAATACATATCTTTGATACATATGGCTTTTATGTGTCTTGGACAGTCTTACGAAAGGAGTTTGGAGATCAGTGTTTATTCTGGTATTATATTCATGATTATCACTGTTTCGAAAAAAACTGTTTAATTTGTTCTTAACCTGTAGCAAATTGTAATAAATATACAATGAAGGTACTGTCATTATTCCAAATTTTATGAAACTCTCTCTACAGGAATCTCTTTGCTGTAGGTCAGCAATGATTCTAATAACTTTTTTTTGTTGAATAAGAACCTTTTTTGAATTGCTTAAATAACATGGGAAGCATCTCTATTTTAAAAACTTACATTGTAATAGGTTAGAAGGTCTAAGCTCAGATGAGGAAGCATATAGAGTAGTCAGTCATTGAGCCAACTAAATTCAATACCTCAATCAGATTTGATCAACATATGAAATATATGTTTGTATGCTAAAATTATTACAAACCTTCATATCACTATGATTTTTTTTTTATATTCCATGCTATTCAAAATACCAGCCAACGAATATTCCTTATTAACTAATCAAATTTGAAACGGGAACTTCATCATAGCTGTAGTTGTGGCGGCCATTGTTGTTACAACTTTTGCCGACAGTTAGCGCTGTCGACGGAGAACTGTGATTACAAGCCAGCTGTTTCTGTTTACTTTTTAGATTAGATTATGTTGTAACACATTGTTTGGTCACGTACGCTTTCAAAAATTATTTTTATTTGCAGTTTTTATAAAAATGTCGGTGGAGGAAAAATGTTGTGTACATCACGAGTGAAAAATGTTTTTTCTCCCTCAGGAAAATTGTTGCCCTCGGCTTCGCCTGGGGTTTCAAACTTTTCCCTCAGGGAGAAAAAACACCACTTTTCACTCTAGATACACAAATAACTAACATTCACCGAGAAATTACATCTTCTCATGATTCAATAATAAATTGTTGTCGTTGAGATTAAATATTCTGGTAATCCTTATATTTATTCATATCACTAGCCGTCAGGCTCGCTTCGCTCGCCATATCCGTCTAGCCAGGGGGCTCCGCCCCCTGGACCCCCGACTGGATCGTCCAAAAATAAGATCAGCAGGCTCGCTTCGCTCGCCTGCATTATTCATTTGGGTATTTTTTATCATATGTTAGGACAATCCAGTCTGGACCCCCAGACTAAATGGCTGGCTAAACGGATATGGCGAGCGAAGCGAGCCTGACTGCTAGTGATATAATATTCCCAGGATTGAAGTAGCAGTGCCCAATCAATTTTTCCGCGATAAATGCATTTAAATCTTCAACTTGGTGCCAACCTAACAGATTCAACTCAACTTAATGCCAACCTGACAAAATTATTAATTTAGTTACCAGTTAACAACTGTTTCGAAGAGGTACTCTATCTAGATTATAGTTCTATAGTAACATATGATATGGAAATTTCAATTATAATTGAGAGATTGGGAGAAGAAGAATATACATGCTAAAAGACGAACTTTAAACCCTTAAAAACAACCCTTATAGTTAAAATATTGCCAAAAGATTTCTTAGTGCGCCTCTAAAGGGCCAACTGAACATACCTACCAAATTTGAAAGTTTTTGGTCCGGTAGATTTTTAGTACTGCGAGTGAGTGAATAAGTGAGTGAGTGAGTCAGTCAGTCAGTCAGTCAGTGAGTGAGTGCCATTTCGCTTTTATATATAGATACAAAAGATGAAGCAACAATATGACTATTGTGTTGAAAGAAAAATGAATGTATTTCTCAATTTTCCAATTACGTATTTCATTAGGGCTAATTAATCTGTTAATTAAAAAATAATCCCATAGTACCCATTTTTAAAAACCCTTTCTATGAAAAATACAAGTTTTTTATGAAATTGTACTATGGAATTGTATTTCTTGATAATTAAAATAATCGAATCTGTTTCTTTCTTACAGAGGAAGTTGGAGAACTTTTCACTAGAGCTGGTTTTATAAAGGAACAACTTCTGGAAGACAAGAGGTTACAGGTTAACAGAGGAAAACGTATAGAAATGTACCGCGTTTGGATTCAAGGAAAATTTAGGAAACCAGAATAAATGTATTTTTATTTTTTGTATAATGATTAAGGCTACATTTATTTAACATTCTCTTTCAATCTATATTATTTTGACTAGAAAATAGTTGATACCATGATGAGAAAAGCTCTAGCATAGAGAAAAGATAGCATGAGAAGATATCCCATGGTTTGTAGAATTCATCCAAAGTTTTGTATTAAATTATGAAGTTGTGTATCAAGTAGAGATGATACTATATCATATTGTGGTGATTCTGTATCATTTATGGTGATACCTTGGAGAATAGATAGCATAATATATGCCATGGTTTGTAGAAATCATTCGAAGTTTGGAAGTTTTGTAACAAATTATAGTGTTGTGTATCAAGTTGACATGATACTGTATCATATTGTGATGATACTGTATCATTTATGGTGATACCATACAGAAAAGATAGCTTAAGAAGATATTCCATGGTTTGTAGAATTCATTCAAAGTTTGGTATCAAATTATGGTGTTGTGAATTAAGTTGAGATGATACTGTATCATATTGTGTTGATACTGTATCATTTATAATAATTCCATACAGAGAAAAGATAGCATAAGAAGATATCCCATGGTATAGGTCGTTAATGTTCCAAATTTCAAGCCGATTTTATGTTAACTGAAGCCGACTACTGTCTATTATTAGTGTGTTGTTGGGAGTGTAAAGCCCGGTCCAGGCGCTCAAGTTTACCATCAGTTTCTTTGCTCAAGCAAAAGACGGATCGTTTGGTTCAAGCAAAAGACGGATGTAAAATTGCACCACACGCATCCATCTTATGTCGTCCGTTTTCCTATTTTTGTGCTCACAAGCTCAGTTCGTCATCAACATCTACCATAAAATATCCGGTAGCTGCATATTTAGATGCAATTTAAGTGCTTACTATTTGATAGGTACTTGCCAATGATCTGAAAATTGAGATTTTCGTAAAAAATGTGAATGTAGGCCCATGTATCAATCTATTGAACATGCAGCATGGGTATAATAGATATAATTGACCGAGCGAAGTGAGGTCTAAGATACAAGTCGACGGTTTGGCATTTCTCTTAATATTTATATGTTTTTATGTTTATGTGTTGCGCATTTACGGCGAAACGCGGTAATAGATTTTCATGAAATTTGACAGGTATGTTCCTTTTTGAATTGCGCGTCGACTTACATACAACGTTTTTGGAAATTTTGCATTTCAAGGATAATATAAAAGGAAAAAGAAGCCTCCTTCATACGCCAATATTAGAGTAAAAATCAGACTATAGAATTACTCATCATAAATCAACTGACAAGTGATTACACAGATGTGTGGAGAAGACAGTCTATTGCTGTATTTCCATAAGGTCTATAGTTTCAATCAGGTACTCTTGTGGATGAGAATACTGCGTGAGGTCTACTGTTCACAAAACTACTAGTATAAAAGGAAAAAGGAGCCTCCTTCATACGCCAATATTAGAGTGAAAATCAGACTATAGAATTATTCATCATAAATCAGCTGACAAGTGATTACACAGATGTGTGGAGAAGCCAGTCTATTGCTGTATTTCCATAAGGTCTATAGTTTCAATCAGGTACTTGTCGATGAGAACACTGCGTGAGGTCTACTGTTCACAGAACTACTAGTTTTAGCCTGGTATTGGCCTATAGCTTTCAGACTTTCTATTGAATTATCTCAACAAAGTAACAAATATGTACTTAATTCATTGTTAGGTATCTCTTATTGTGCATTGGAAATGTAGAAAACTCTATAAAATATTACCCGAAAAGGCATACAACTTGAAACTTGGATGACGGAAGTTATAAATAATTTATAAGTATTATTATATTATATTATATATTATATTATATATTATATTATATTATTTAAAAGTATTGCTTTCATTTATTTCAATAGAGCTACTTGAGAGATTAATAAATTACATAAAATTACTAGTACTCTTTTATAACGAAATGGAAATGGTACCGTCTACTATAATAAATCAATTATGTAGTTAAATTTGAATGAGGTACGGCAAGTTGTTTTTGAATTCCTTAGCGTATTTTAAAATTATTGACCGAGTGAAGTGAAGTCTAAAGCTGCGTACACATATACGCGCTTCCAACCCGCACCGAGCACGCTCCGCCTTCGTACCTCCCTCGTTCCTCCATCGTACCGCAGTCGCTCCACCCCCGCTCTGCAGTCGCACCCATCATGAACGTTACGGAAGATGTTAGATCTTCTTGCGTTCCCCGGTCGAACCACTCTTGCTCCCCGGTCGATCATCAATCGCTCTGCTGGAGTGACGTTCGGTTGCGGAGCAGAGCGGAAGTCTGTACGCACCTTTAGATTCAAGTCGACGGTTTTGCATTTCTCTTTATGTTTTATGTTGCGCATTTACGACGAAACTCAGCGACGAAAACGCAAAGTAGATTTTCATGAAATTTGACAGGTATGTTCCTTTTTAAATTGTGCGTCGACGTATATACAAGGTTTTCGGAAATTTTGCATTTCAAGGATAATACATATATGTATAAAAGGAAAAAGGAGCCTCCTGCATACGCCAATATTAGAGTAAAAATCAGACTATAGAATTATCATAAATCAGCTGACAAGTGATTACACAGATGTGTGGAGAAGCCAGTCTATTACTGTATTTGTATAAGATATAATATAGTTTCAATCAAAGACATTAAAGAGGTATGCATCTTTAAGCTGGGTTTACACCAAAGTTATTAACAAAATGGTTATGGTTATAACTTAATCCTTATAGATTCTATTAGATTGAACGGAAGTTTACAAACACTTATGTTCATCATGTGTATGATAAGTTATGTTCAATCTAATATAATCTAAAAGGATTGAGTTATTAACATTTTTTAAATAAATTTGTTCTAATCGCAGCTTAAGGTCTTTGGTTTCAATATTTTGTTTTGCAGTCATGGTATTATTATGCGTGCCCATCAGTATCAATATTCTCACATTCGAAAAAAAACTAATTTAATAGGTGAATAAAAATAAACAAATGAACAAAATAATGCTGGAGAAATTATAATATTTTTGATTCTAGAAAAATAATTTTCATCAGATAGAAAGATCATCACGGAACTGGATGAATTATATCTTATGAAATACAAATTCAAACGTGAACTGAGTTTGTTAACATTTAAAACAGTTGACATCTGGTACTTGTGGATGAGAATACTGCATGAGGTCTACTGTTCACAGAACTACTAGTATAAAAGGAAAAAGGAGCCTCCTTCATACGCCAATATAAGAGTAAAAATCAGACTTGTGGATTAGAATACTGCGTGAGGTTTACTGTTCACAGAACTACTAGTATAAAAGGAAAAAGAGCCTCCTTCATACGCCAATATTAGAGTAAAAATCAGACTTGTGGATTAGAATACTGCGTGAGGTTTACTGTTCACAGAACTACTAGTATAAAAGGAAAAAGAGCCTCCTTCATACGCCAATATTAGAGTAAAAATCAGACTATAGATATTATTAATCATAAATCAGCTGTCTTGTGGACTATAATACTACCCGTTCAAAAACATCGAACATCTTGAAAATGTATCTTTCCATTAACGTTAGTAGACAGTTGTCATGACGCTTTCAATTCAATATAAATCTCAATTTAACTTGGTAAAAAATCAGCTGCTGTGTGGACTATCAATTGCATGCCTCATTGAGTGCAATTTTTATGCACTATTAAATGAAATATTGATTGTATGCAATTAATAACAAAAATAACAGCATTGTCTCTCTACCTTTCTCTGCTTTGAACTCGGGTTGACCTGCTGCCAGTATGTCTTGAAGGAGATTAGCTCTTGATGTTTGCATTTTTGATACACCAATCCCAACAGCCATTAGCCGATATCTCGCTGGCACCCGGCACGACATTCAGACAGGATTTACTCTGATAGACAGTAGGTATTAGAGGAGGCTGTGGTTTATAACTGCGCGAGGTCTACTGCTACTGTTCATTAGTCAAGCTATTAGTTATTCAATTAATATGAATTATTCAACAATAATGTCTCATAATAAGGCGCTATCTATTCCAGTAAGGATTTCTGTAATATGCAGAATGATAAATATATTCATGAAAAGGTTTATCAAACTGATTCCTAAATGATTCAGTAGCATAAAAGTTTCTATTTTCATCTTTTCATGCACACTCGTTGAATATATTGCGAAATGAGGATTAGGTAATGCGAAAAAATATCAAGTCCACATTACCAAGTAATGGTGCAACATTTTCGTTCAATGTACAGGAATAAATACTTCAGAAGTTTACTATAAGACCAAAGTTTAGGTATTCCAGTGAAGTCATTAGATTTGAAACTCGCGCTCACAAGATGGCGGCGGACGGTTCCATTCTGACGTTTTCCCAAGGTATGAAATCTGTTCGCAAAAAAGTTGTTTTTCTTGTTGAAGGAATCTTTAAACGATCTAATTTTCTATGATTTTCATGTATTTTATTTTCTTTTACAAACAATTACATTGATTATTTAAATATTTGAATATATTCAACAAGTGATTTTAGTACAAGCTTTGTCCGCCAGGAGTCGGGTCCTTGATGTTTGTGTTTTTGTGATTTCATCAGTTTCAGTTTCTTGTAGTTGGTCTTGGTGTTGGTGAGATGTATTGTAAATGATGTATCTTTGTTGTTTATTAGCAGGAATTTAGTTAATTCTATTGTTTTTCAACAATGTGTATAGCATTTAAAAGATAATACGTGAAATCATCCATGGCTCAAAGTGGATTATTCAGTGATAAGCTTCCAGATTTCTCTAAATACTTGTGTCTGTGCATCAAACAACCCAACTACGTACGTCTCTTTTGTAGAAAAAAAATTACCGTCGGCTATTAAATTGTAATTAAGTTTAGTCGCTCCTTCTTCACAACAAATACTACTAGTTTTATTGTGTCAAAGTTTGTCAAGATTGTATCAAATCTTATCTCGAAATCCACGTTTTACAAATTCTGTGCATTGTGTGACTGGTTGATTACTACAGCTTCAAGTGTTTAACCGTAAGTAAAATAATGATTCTTCTCTAGAATTAATCTACTTATTATAAGTTCTCACAAAATCATCCCCAAAAACATGGATTTTCACAAATTTCCACCCAAAACATACCCATTTCTATTAATAGACAGAATTTGGCAAACTGTTTTGCAAATCATTGAGTACGTACACAAACGACATTCTATTCATAGTATACTATCTAAGATAAGATAAATAAATATTGTAAGAGTATTTATCAATGAAACGTTCCATGTTTAATAACGTTGTTATCAGTTTATTTTTACAAAAATAACCTATTTCCAAAGATTGTTTAATTACTGCGTACTGTTTTGTTTAGCTGGGACGATTTTTATCTAAGATTTTAGGTTATATTTTTGTTCGGTATGTTGAGAGTTATGTCTGTCTCCTATTATTGTAAGCCTGCAACCACTCATAATTATGTTAATTTCACTTGAAATATTTCAATATATTTTAAAAAATATTGAGTCATCTATTGATCGGTGTTATTTTTAGGTCTGTTGACCTTGTATGATAGGCTACATGATTTATTTTTATCTCAGTAGTTTGAAGGAACGGTAGCCTTGTTGTAACTTGGAGATTCAGTGATCATACCAGATGATTCATCCTCTTGAGTCTCGACCTTCCAATATTATTTTATCCACTACAGTGAGGTCCACGTTATAATGGCAGTATTTGATAAACATTAGTGTTGCTATTCTTGTCTATCATTCGACAAAGCAGGTAACGCTATCTTTCTATAGCTCTGCAACGTTGCCAGATCACTTTTAAAAAATGTAGTAAAATAATAAGTCAACAAAATATTTAGTTCCAATTATACTAGTAGTTCTGTGAACAGTAGACCTCACGCAGTAGGCCTATTCTCATCCACAAGTCCTGATTGGAACTATAGACTTTATGGAAATACAGCAATAGACTGGCTTCTCCACACGTCTGTGTAATCACTTGTCAGCTGATTTATGATGAATAATTCTAGTCTAATTTTTACTCTAATATTGGCGTATAAAGGAGGCTCCTTTTTCCTTTTATATTATCCTTGAGATGCAAAATTTCAAAAAAAAAACTTGTATATTCGTAGACGTGCAATAAAAAAAGGAACATACTTGTCAAATTTCATGAAAATTTATTACCGCGTTTCGCCGTAAATGCGCAACATATAAACATTAAGAGAAATGCCAAACCGTCGACTTGAATCTTAGATCTCACTTCGCTCGGTCAAAAAATGTATTATATGATCATCTATAATATAATAAAGTAAAGAATTTGCTTATACACATACGGAATAGGGAATTCATGAATGACGCATCATCACGTCTCAACTACTCAACCGATTAACTTGAAATTTTGCATATTATATATTCTTAATTTACCGAGGATGGTTAGGCTATAGGCCTATTTTAAATTCTGCAACATTTCAGCACGTCAAGTTTTCAGTTTGTCAAGTTTTTAATAATTAGACTCTAGTCCTTGTGGAGCATGGGCTAGTTAAAAGATAAATTCCCTTAACCAATAAAATATAATTGATTATTTAGAACAAGAATGAACAGTTGATATTACATTAGATATAGGCCTACATGGTTTGTAGAATTTATTCTAAGTTGGGAAGTTTTGTATCAAAATATGGTGTTGTGTATCAAGTTGAGATTATACTGTATCATTTGTGATGATAGTGTATCATATTGTGTTGATAACACCGGTATCAGATAACCTCTATAGAAGGCGGTGACAAGGCAGAGAATCGGTTTTGCTATCTCTCTCCACTACCATTATAACGTGGACCTCACTATAGCCTTGTTGTGCCTTGGAGGTAACATACAATAATATCGAGACACCGAGCTTTGCTTGTTATTTTTATTTATTGATAAACAGAACACAATTCTCTAAAATGATCGTGTTTATATTTTACAGCTGGCTATACGTCATCTTATGAATTTCGGGGATGCGATATTTTGATTTTTCACATACTCACTCGCTCACTCACGTTTTTACTAGCAACAGCTGTCTCAGTCAAGGATGAATTATCCTTTTAATGTCGTTCAGTGAGTTTTCCTAAGGATGAGACCTAGTGCAATCGAATTTTTACATCATAAACCTACTATGTTCCAAATTTCGTGAAAATCGTTAGAGCCGTTTTCGAGATCCGTTAAACATAAATAACCAGATATCAAAATTTAAATATCGGGGCACCGAGCTTTGCTCGTTATTTATTCATAAAAGTATTGATAAACAGAACAAAATTCTTTAAAATGATTGGGGAAGTACTAACAGGCACAGCCCAAAACTGTTTCATCCCCGAATTTTGATTTATACACTATAAATAGTCTAGAAAGTAGGTTATGTTCCATACCCTTGAATTCAGGTTCAATTTTCAGTCCAAACATTTGACAACAAAAAAGTTCTAATTTAGATTGTTTACATACCAAATTGGATAACAAAATAACACTCACTAATCACTTGAAATAGTCAAATAATCATTAACTTTGAACTTTTTAATTAATTTAATTTAATTAATTAATTTAATTTTTAATTATAATATACTCTAGCTTGGAATGATTATCATGTCATGTCAACAAAACAGATTATTTTGATCAAGTCGATTAAAATTTCTATATAATATTTCCCGCTGATTGATTACACAGCTGGAAATAATAAAATGCTGTTTCTCTCCCACACCCACATCTTCTGTTTCGACAGACGTCGAAATTATCATCTATTTTTCCAAGAATGAATATTTATTATCCTTTTAATGTCGTTCAGCGAGTTCTCCTAGGGATGAGACCTAGTGCAATTGAATTTTTATACCACAAACCTACTATGTTGCAAAATTCGTGAAAATCGTTAGAGCCGTCTTCGAGATCCGTTAAACATAAATAACCAGATATAAAAATATATACAGAAATTGTTCGCTTAATTGACCGAACGTAGTGAGGTCTATGGTTCAACTCGATATGTTTTTGCCTGTCTGTATGTAACGCGATTACGGCCAAACTCTTTGATAGAATTCGATGAGATTTGGCAGGAATATTCCTTTTTCAACTGCGCGTCGATGTATACACAAGGTTTTTGGAAATTTTGCATTTTAAGGATAATATAAAAGGAAAAAGGAGCCTCCTTCATACGCCAATATTAGAGTAAAAATCAGACTATAGAATTATTCATCATTAATCAGCTGTCTAGTGGACTATAATACTACCCGTTCAAAAACATAGAACTTCTTGAAAATTGTATCTTTCCATCAACGTTGTAGACAGTTGCAGCCAGACCTGATAACAGCGCTCACACTCACATTCCGGGACGACACGTCACGGTAAGATAGGACAGAAAGCTCTATATTTATTTAGGATTTTTTCTAGACATTTTAAATTGATAAATCATTTATTAATTTTTGGGAAAACATAACAACAGGTCAATGTAACTTACTGAGCGCGAGGTCTACTGTTCACAGAACTACTAGTAGTTTTTAAGAGTAAATTATGATTCAACTGTGGATTGTGATTCAACTGAATCAACTAGAACAGGTGACATCAGATACTTGTGGATGAGAAAACTGCGTGAGGTCTACTGTTCACAGAACTACTAGTATAATAGGATGATTCATTCTCCCGGCCTTCTTATTATGTCATCAACTACTGGAACATATTATTACGTACACATTTTTAAATTTTGAGCAGCCGGTTTATGATTTGGATTATTTATTTTTACAAATCTCTTTCAACATTCATTGATCAAACCACTGGAAGTAGGCCTTAGTAGTGTTATAGACTAAACTTATTTCCTGACTGATTGTTCAGAGCTGGCCGAACTATTATTATCTCACTATTGTTTGGACTATTTATAGACCCGGAAATTGAGGTTGAATGCTAGTCTATTTGTGTTATGAAATAATACTGGTGGGTTAGTTTTAACACTAATATTATTGGAAAATTATATTCTTCATAGTAATAATCTACCAAATATAGTAACAGTTTAAATGTAGTGTGTTAGTGTTAGAATACATTTATTGATAACAATTATTATCTCATATTTATTTATAAATTTACGAGAATCGAATGTTTGGGAGTGAATCACTATAGTATTAATATTTTATTTATAACTAGCAGCAGGTAACCCGTGCTTCGCAAGGGTGAATTCTAAAACTTGACAAACTGAAATCTTGAAGAATTTAAAGTAGGCCTGTAACCATCCACGGTAAAATACTATTATATTAAGCCAGCAATTTCTGTATTTTTATATCTGTTTATTTATGTTCAACGGATCTCGAAAACGGCTCTAACGATTTTCACGAAATTTGGAACATAGTAGGTTTCTGGTTTATGATATAAAAATTCGATTGCACTAGGTATCATCCTTGGGAAAACTCGCTGAAGGACATTAAAAGGATAATAATTCATCCTTGGCTGAAACAGCTGAGACAATCGTTGTCTGTGGATAGTAAAAAGTGAGCGAGTGATTCTGTGGAAAATCAAAATATCGCATCCCCGAAATTCATAATCTGACGTATAGCCAGCTGTGAAATATAAACATGATCATTTGAGAGAAATGTGTTCTGTTTATCTTCTATATATATAAAAGCGAAATGGCACTCACTCACTGACTGACTGACTCACTCACTCACTCGCAGAACTAAAAATCTACCGGACCAAAAACGTTCAAATTTCGTTCAGTTTGCCCTTTAGAGGCGCACTAAGAAATCTTTTGGCAATATTTCAACTCTAAGGGTGGTTTTTAAGGGTTTAAAGTTCGTCTCTTAGCATGTATTTTCTTCTTATTCTCTTAATTATAATTGAAAAATGTCCATACCATATGTTACTATAGAACTATTAATCTAGAGAGAGTAACTCTTCGAAACAGTTGTTAACTGGTAACTAAATTGATAATTTTGTCAGGTTGACATTAAATTTAGTTGACTTTGTTAGGTTGGCACCAAGTTGAAGATTGAAATCCATTGATCGCGGAAAAATTGATTGGGCACTGCTACTTCAATCAGAGCTATCCCTGGGAATTCATTCATTCATTTTTATTCATTCATTTTATTATTAAAATACTAAAAATTGGAAAAAAATTTGGAATATGGAATACTAAAAAAAATGGAATATTATATTACTAGCCGTCAAACTCGCTTCGCTCGCCATATCCGTTTAGCCAGGCGTTTAGTATGGACCCCCGACTGGATCGTCCTAACATAATATGATAAAAATGCTCAAATGAAAAATACAGGCGAGCAAAGCGAGCCTGCTGATCTCATTCTTGGACGATCCAGTCGGGGGTCTAGACGGATATGGCGAGCGCAGCGAGCCTGACGGCTAGTTTATTTATAACCAGCAGCAGGTAACCCGTGCTTCGCAAGGGTAATTTTAAAACTTGACAACCTGAAAAATTGACTGAATGGAATCTTGATGAGTTAGAAATAGGTCTAGAACCATCTCGGTTAATTAAGAATTACAAAATTTCATGTTAATCAGTCCAGTAGTTCAGACGTGATGAAGAGTCAAACATAAATTTACTATCCCGTATGTGTATGACCCAGTTTTTTAATTTATTATAGTAAAGATAAGTTCTTCAAATTGGTGATAACCTAACGAAGTGACAGAACTCAAATCTTGTTAGAAACCGTTCTTAACTTAATGTCAAGCTGACAAAATTGGACTGGTTATTTAATTGATTGATATCGAGTGACCTGGCTGGCTCAGGTCTGGTGTCAGAGTTTTCAGGTCGCAACTGATCAATTTCAGGGCCTCTGACATGACCTAACGACTG
The DNA here is from genome assembly GCF_014356525.2 of Nilaparvata lugens. Classification (NCBI taxonomy): domain Eukaryota; kingdom Metazoa; phylum Arthropoda; class Insecta; order Hemiptera; family Delphacidae; genus Nilaparvata; species Nilaparvata lugens. The sequence continues at coordinate 6,858,533 of NC_052517.1, read as the reverse complement.
CTTTTCAGGCAGCTGGGACCGACGGCTTATTTAATTAACCATCTGTTCCGAAGAGGTGGTCTCTCTAGATTTTAGTTCTATGTTAACATAAATTAATGGTATGTATTTATGTTCCATGAATGAAATTTGAATATCAATATTCTGAAAAATCTAGAACCACAATTGAAATTTGGGCTTCGAAGTGCAAGACATTGATATTTTTAGAATCTATGTGCAAAACTTGGAGATCTAAATCATTCCCGTTTTTCCTGTATGCAATCCACAAGTTGACATGTTTTGATGCGAACAAACGAACACACGAATAAACACAACCCTACTCTCTCTTATTATATAGATTTCATGCCGTTTGCCTAACTCACTTGTTTTGTTATTCCATAGCTGGTGAATTTCCCTTATTTATATGATATAATAAAGCCATAGAGAAACAATAGCATAAGTTGATATCCCATGGTATAGGGCGTTTATGTCGCAACTTTTACTGTTATCTCAAGCTGATAGTCCACGTAGTTCTTTCCTGTAAAGCTTTATGACGCTGGTAGTCTCTCATATTGTGCCGTTCATACACTCTTACCCGGTCAAAACAGTAAAAATCGACAATGATCGACAGTAATCGGCTTGGGATAACAGTAAAAGTTGCGACATAAATGCCCTATACCATGGGATATCTACTTACGCTATTGTTTCTCTATGATAAAGCATAGAGTAAAGAAAACTATATTATTTCTGTCATCAGATTTCAAATTATTTCTGTCATCTCTGAATAAAGGAAAGAATCGGCTTATACAAGTAGGGGATGAGAAATTCACGGATGACGCATCATCACGTCTCAACTGATTAAATTGAAATTTGCATATTGATTCTCAATTAGCCGAGGATGGTTATAGGCCTATTTTAATTTCTTCTAGATTTCAGTACGTCAAGTTTCCAGTTTGCAGTTTTAAATAAGACTCTTTTGGGTGCCTACTAGTATCAAACTAGTAGTTCTGTGAACAGTAGACCTCACGCAGTATTTTCATCCACAAGTACCTGATTGAAACTATAGACCTCATGGAAATACAGCAATAGACTGGCTTCTTCACACATCTGTGTAATCACTTGTCAGCTGATTTATGATGAATAATTCTATAGTCTGAATTTTACTCTAATATTGGCGTATGAAGGAGGCTCCTTTTTCCTTTTATATTATCCTTGAAATGCAAAATTTCCAAAAACCTTGTATATACTTCGACGAGCAATTAAAAAAGGAACATACCTGTCAAATTTCATGAAAATCTATTACCGTGTTTCACCGTAAAAGCGCAACATTTAAACATTAAGAGAAATGCCAAATCGTTGACTTGAATCTTAGGCCTCACTTCGCTCGGTCAACAAATTTAAATCTCGCAGATCTGAGGCACTCCCTTCAGCACAACCGGCCAAAAGACAAAGAACTTTTATAAGCACACAATTCTGCTTCGAATTCAACCGGTACTTTTCTAAAAATAGCCGAATTCTACAGTTTCGGAATCGAAATAGACGCAATGTTTTATTTATTTAGGCTGAAGCGATGCGCGCTCACATCTAATTATCGGCGAATAGAATTCTCCAGAAGGTTTTTGAGCTATTTCTGGCGCCGAATTCAAATTATAGCCACACACTAGATTGAATTTAAATTGTAAATAGAGGCGCCTATTCAGTATGAATGCAGTGTTGGGAAAGCTAAAAATAATGCTAGTGAAAAGCGAGGTTATTTGCTTCAATGTGTGTATGCGTTCATGTATTCTGGGGCACGTGTGATGGGTAGAGGAAGAAGAGGAGGAGGAGGAGGAGGAGGAGAAGATGCCGAAGAGAGAAAAGTGTAAAAGAGAGTGAAGGAGGATGAGGTGTTGGAGGAAGAGGAGAGAAGAGTAGGAGGAGGTGAAGAGATTGGAGTAAGAGAAGAATAAGTAGGAGGAGTTGGTGGTGAGTTGGAGGACGAGGAGAAGAAGAAGAAGGAGGAGGAGGAGGAGAAGAGATTGGAGTAGAAGCAGAAGAAATCACAAGAAGATAAACTGAAAATGGGAATCAGAGGAACTAAAATGTAAAGCTGAAGAAATGAAATGAAATGAGGGAATGGACTAAAAGATTCAAATTGTACCATTATTTTAACGAGTATTATGTTTTATTAATAGCTAATAATATGTAATATCTGCTACTCTATGGATATCAGTGAAATTTCTAGAACATCAAATAGTAATATTAACATGCAAGTTTTAGCGTAGTTTCCTTATTACTGACATCATTCTATTACCATAGAAATATGTGAGCTCATATCCTAACGATCATTCATATAGGGCCTAGTGAGGTCTACGTTATAATGGCAGTGTTGAAAGATAGCAGAACAACGTTGCCGATCCTCTGTCTTCTATAAACGGTAGCTGATACAGGTTTATTGATGTAATATTAACTGTTCATTCTCGTTTAAAATAATCAATTATATTTTATTAAGCAACAAATTTATAATTCTCAATAATTTCATAATTAAGATAAAATATTTTGTTAATTAATCATCAATTCGACATTGTTGAAAAACGATCTAGCAACAGAGCAAAGCGAGAAAGAGATAGCGCTATCCGTTTTGTTGAATGATAGACAAGGATAGCAATACCATTGCTAATCAAACACTGCCATTATAACGTGGACCTCAGTATAAATATATGTGTAACTGTAAACTACCGAAATTGTGATATTATTCTTCAAATAATTATATAGATTAGAGTATTCTTGGAAGTACTAGATGATTCTAAACGTTTCCTGCGGTTATTAGAAATTTTCCTGCTCTCTAATCTTTTCAAATTAAATAACACTATAATGAGATTCAAGTTATAAAATCAGGCCAATGATAGGACGGCGTAGTTGCCAATTTACTGTTACCACGGCCTTGTATAGTAGCATAGAGAAAATGTAGCATAAGAAGATATTCCATGGTTTGTAGAATTCATTCAAAGTTTAGAAGTTTTGTATCAAATTATTGTGTTTTGTATCAAGTTGAGATGATACTGTATCATTTGTGGTGATACAGTATCATTTGTGAGATGATATTGTATTAGTTGTGGTGATACTGTATCATTTATGGTGATAGCATAGAGAAAAGATAGCATAAGAAGATATTCCATGCCTTGTTGAATTCATTCAAAGTTTGGATGTATTGTGTCAAATCATGGTGTTGTGTATCGAGTTGAGATGATACTGTATCGTTTGTGGTGATACAGTATCATTTGTGAGATGATATTGTATCATCATGCTGTGGTGATACTGTATCATTTTTTGTGATAGCATAGGGAAAAGATAGCATAAGAAGGTATGACATGGTTTGTAGAATTCATTCAAAGTTTAGAAGTTTTGTATCAAATTATTGTGTTGTGTATCAAGTTGAGATGATAATGTATCATTTGTGGTGATACAGTATCATTTGTGAGATGATATTATATTAGTTGTGGTGATACTGTATATCATTTATGGTGATAGCATAGAGAAAAGATAGCATAAGAAGATATACCATGGTTTGTAGAATTCATTCAAAGTTGGGAGGTTCTGTATCAAATTATGGCGTTGTGTATCAAGTTGAGATGATAATGTATCATTTGTGGTGATACTGTATCATTTGTGAGATGATATTGTATTATTTGTGGTGATACTGTATCATTTTTTGTGATAGCATAGAGAAAAGATAGCATAAGAAGATATACCATGGTTTGTAGAATTCATTCAAAGTTTGGATGTATTGTATCAAATTATGGTGTTGTGTATCGAGTTGAAATGATACTGTATCATCTTGCGGTGATAACATATAGAAAAGATAGCATAAGAACATAAGAAGATATCCCATACTTTGTAGAATTCATTCAAAGTTTGGAAGTCTTGTATCAAATCATGGTGTTGTGTATCAAGTTGAAATGATACTGTATCATCTTGCGGTGATAACATGGAGAAAAGATAGCATAAGAACATAAGAAGATATCCCATACTTTGTAGAATTCATTCAAAGTTTGGAAGTCTTGTATCAAATCATGGTGTTGTGTATCAAGTTGAAATGATACTGTATCATCTTGCGGTGATAACATGGAGAAAAGATAGCATAAGAACATAAGAAGATCCTATACTTTGTAGAATTCATTCAAAGTTTGGAAGTTTTGTATCAAATCATGGCGTTGTGTATCAAGTTGAAATGATACTGTATCATCTTGCGGTGATAACATGGAGAAAAGATAGCATAAGAACATAAGAAGATATCCCATACGTTGTAGAATTCATTCAAAGTTTTGAGGTTCTGTATCAAATTATGATGTGTATCATTCATTCAATATCTTTTAAAAATAATAGAAAAATAGAAATCCTATTTGAAATAAGTAATTTCAATTGAAATAATTCTGAAAGAACCTTTCAATATTATTTATATCGGTACGAGTAGGTCTAACCTATACGTGTAGGCCAACTGAAGCATGGATGAAGTCTAGGATGGTTAGTTATCAACTTTCAAAATGTCATTTCAGGTATTTTAATTTGTGTATCTCATACGGTAATGTCTAAAAATTATTTCATTGTTTCAAAAATACATTTTAAATCAATTGAACGACTTGTGTACTCAAGTATTTTGATAGAATGAAGAAAAAAATGGCAGCTGAGAATATGGTTTGTTTAGTTTTGTACAGTCACTGTCAAAAGTAAATATGAAATATTCTGGCAAATAGACAACATTGCAAAGCGAGAGAGCGATAGTGCTATCTGTTTTGTTGTATGATAGAAAAGGACAGCAACAGTATTGTCAATCGTACACTGCCATTATAATGTGGACCACACTATAGTGAGCACAATACTTTAAATTTATTTATTTATTTATTTATTTAATCATTCAGAATAACACAAATTTACACTATCCACCTACTTGCCATGTCAGCATCGAACTATAAAACAAAATTCAATCTATTTGAGCTTTAAACAGACCCCTCCCCTTACCGTTAGATAAAAAATATCCCGTTTTCAGGAGAGAGAAAAAACCGTAAAATAGTCAATGAAATGAATTGACTAGGCAGACTCCAGCATGATAATTTGTAGACTGTAGACGGCTATTTCTGGCTAAAAAAATTAGATAACTTAATGAGGATATGACTAAGCTTACTTGTGGCTTTGAAAGCTCTAATTTGTGGCATTTGGAACAATATTTCCCAGTTACTGCAGTTTTGTATTGTGATATTCACGGTATAAAGCCAGCAATTCATAAACATTGGTTTGCTTCTTTATTGATATCCTTGTCTGTCATCAGAAAAAGCACACGGCTTTATCCTTCTCCAACCCCGCACCGTTGCCAAATCGATTGCAAACTAGTAGTTCTGTGAACAGTAGACCTCACGCAGTATTCTCATCCACAAGTACCTGATTGAAACTATAGACCTTATGGAAATACAGCAATAGACTGGCTTCTCCACACATCTGTGTAATCACTTGTCAGCTGATTTATGATGAATAATCTCCTATCTTTCTCCACTGCCGTTATAACGTGGACCTCATTAAAGTTGATTTCAACGAAAAAATCGTCAATACTATAGTGTGGTCCACGTTATAATGTCAGTGGATAAAGATAGAAGAATAGCGATGCCGATTCTCTGCATTAATTAATTATATTTCTACACTGTAAAAACATAATTGGCATTGTTGTGGACCTAGAAAAGGATAGTACTATCCTTGCTAAAGCTAATCACTGGCTTTGTCGAATGATAGACAAGGATAGCCAACCAAAAGTTGATCAAATACTGTCATTATAACATGGACCTCACTATAGTGAAGCCCTCGGGTTGGAGAACTCGCTCAAAATGCCGCTGATATTCTGTCAAATGTTCTATTGAAAGCAGTGGAAAGTCCAGAAAAATAGTTAGTCAGGTGCGGTTGCACAAAAACCTGTTAACCTCTAACAGTGATTAAATGATGGGAGAACCAGAGTAGCCTCCACTGAATAGTTGTCGCGGCATTTAATAACAGTTAAAATTCAAAATGCTTTTGTGCAACCGGACGTTAAAGTTGACTCGAGTTATCAATTGTATGCATCATCATCTAGCCGACACCTGAATTGTCATTATTTAGTAGTTATGAATATTACCACGATTTTTATGTTCCCATACACTTTCAACGTTATCCTACTAGTAGTTCTGTGAACAGTAGACCTCACGCAGTATTCTCATCCACAAGTACCTGATTGAAACTATGAGCCTTATGGAAATACAGCAATAGACTGGCTTCTCCACACATCTGTGTAATTACTGTCAGGTGATTTATGATGAATATTAATTCTATAGTCTGATTTTTACTCTAATATTGGCGGATGAAGGAGGCTCCTTTTTCCTTTTCTATTATCCTTGAAATGCAAAATTTCCAAAAACCTTGTACATACGTACAATTAAAAAAGGAACATACCTGTCAAATTTCATGAAAATATATTACCGCGTTTCGCCGTAAATGCGCAACATATAAACATTTAAACATTAAGAGAAATTCCAAACCGTCTACTTGAATCTTAGACCTCACTTCGCTCGGTCAATTAGTTCCCCTATTAAAATTTCTGGTCAGAAACCATCCCCAATATTCACACAACATATTCCCAAAGTTTCATGCCGTTCTGTCAAGTAGTTTTCGATTCTAACAAACTAACAAACAAGAGGAGGATGCGATTTATAACTGCGCGAAGTCTACTGTTCACAGAACTACTAGAAGTTCCGTGAACAGTAGACCTCACGCACTATTCTCATCCACAAGTACCTGATTGAAACTATAGACCTTATGGAAATACAGCAATAGACTGGCTTCTCCACACATCTGTGTAATCACTTGTCAGATATGACAAGTTGTCTGACTAATCACATTGAGATATTGAATTGCATGCGTCATGGCATGCAATTTATAGTCAACTCGATAGCTGATTTATGATGAATAATTCTATAGTCTGATTTTTACTCTAATATTGGCGTATGAAGGAGGCTCCTTTTTCCTTCTATATTATTCTTGAAATGCAAAATTTCCAAAAACCTTGTATATATGTCGACGCGCAATTAAAAAAGGAACATACCTGTCAAATTTCATGAAAATCTATTACCGCGTTTCGCCGTAAATGCGCAACATATAAACATATAATCATTAAGAGAAATGCCAAACCGTCGTCTTGAATCTTGGACTTCACTTCGCTCGGTCAATTAAGCTAGCAATTTCTGTATAGCCAACTGTAAAATATAAACACGATCATTTTAGAGAATTGTGTTCTGTTTATCAATAAATAAAAATAACGAGTGAAGCTCGGTGCCCCGATATAAGGAGTGAATTTCGCCAATGTGACATATTATTTTTACGTCTCAGCTACTCAACTGATTAACTTGAAATTTTGCATATCCATTCTTAATCATCTACCGAGGATGGTTATATAGTGAGGTCCACGTTATAATGGCAGTGGAGAAAGATAGGGGAAGAATGTTGCCGAATCTGTCTTGTAAATGCCTCCTATAGGCGGTAGCTTTCCCCCACACACGGACCAATAGTCTATGTGGGGGAATATTTATTTCCTGAAAATATTTGTTATTGAATTGAGATGTAAATGTTTTATTGATGTATTTTTTTGATGGAAATAAATAAAAATTGAATTGAATTGATACAGAATTAATGTTATTTTAACTGTTCATTCTCGTTTAAAATAATCAATTATTGACCGAGCGAAGTGAGGTCTAAGATTCAAGTTGACAGTTTTGCATTTCTCGTTATGTTTAAATGTTTATATATATTTATGTTGCGTATTTACAGCGAAACGCAGCAATAGATTTACATGAAATTTGACAGGTATGTTCCTTTTTGAATTTCGTGTCGATATATATTTACGGTTTTTTTAATTTTGCATTTCAAGGATAATATAAAAGGAAAAAGGAGCCTCCTTCATACGCCAATATTAGAGTAAAAATCAGACTATAGAATTATTCATCATAAATCAGCTGTCTAGTGGACTATAATACTACCCGTACAAAAACATCGAACATCTTGAAAATGTATCTTTCCATGAACGTTGTAGACAGTTGCAGCCAGACCTGATAACAGCGCTCACACTCACATTCCGGGACGACACGTCACGGTACGATAGGACAGAAAGTTCTATGTTTGTTTGGAATTCATTTATTGCCAAAAAGAAAACAAACAGTAATTCACTCATACACATACATACACGAGCAAAAATAAAAATAATTTTTTCCAGACATTTTAAATTGATAAAATATTTATTAATCTTTGAGAAACTTACTGAGCGCGAGGTTTACTGTTCACAGAACTACTAGTAGTCTATTAAACAAGAAATTTTATGTTTCAATAATTTCATAATTAATCTACATAATTAAGATGCAATATTTTGTTAATCAATAAATAATTCTACATTGTTGAAAGACGATCTGGCAACAGAGCAAACCGAGAAAGAGGTAGTGCTTTCCGCTTTTTTGAATGATAGACAAGGATAGCAATATCATTGCTAATCAAACACTGCCATTATAACGTGGACCTCACTATGATCAAAACTAGCAGGTAACCCGTGCTTCGAACTAGGGTCTAGTTAAAAACTTGACAAACTGAAATCTTGGATAATTGAAAATAGGCCTATAACCATCCTCAGTTGATTGAGAATCTATATGCAAAATGTCAAGTTAATGAGTTGAGTAGTTGAGACGTGATGATGCGTCATTCGTGAATTTCCTATCCCCTACCTGTATAAGCCAATTCTTTCCTTTATTATATTACTAGCAGGTAACCCGAGCTCCGCAAGGGTTCATTTAAAAACTTGACAAACTGAAAACTTGAAGAATTTAAAATAGGCTTATAACCATCCTCGGTGAATTAAGAATCTATATGCAGAATATCAAGTTAATCAGTTGAGTAGTTGAGACGTGATGATGCGTCATTCGTGAATTTCCTATCCCCTACGTGTATAAGCCAATTTTTATATAATCTTTTCGGATTGAAATCAATATTCCTATGTCTCCATTCCTGTAAATAAATTGGTGCAGTAGATAAATCGGATGATTAGATACAGTTATTGAATTATCGAGACTCTATATTTCAAATGAAAATTACTTGAAATTGAACAATACATTAAAACAATGGTTTGTCTTTTTCAGATGACTTCCAAACCAAACTCTCCGTCTTATAATCTAGTGTAATGTGACGTCAGAGGGGCTTCTGAGCCCCCTCTTCTCTAGCCAAAGATCGACCAACTCGGAATTCGTCAATTTTTGGATATCTGCAAATTATCCAGCCGCCATTTTTGGATAAAATGTCGTCCGCCCATGAGACGTCCCAGGCGTCTAGTTCTCCTGTTGGTGAGTCGGCAATTTTGAATTTTCAGAATTATTGAAATTTGTAATTTTTGGCGGTTTATAAAATGTTTGATTCTTTCAAAGTTTGTAATATTGACATGAGAATGTTAGGGTGTTATAAGAATCATTTTGAAAAAATAGTTAGAAATCTTATGAACCAAATTTTATGATTTATAACATCTAAAAACTTTTGAAACTTTTCAGGATTTTTGAACACTCACTTCATATTGAGCTCCAACAATAATACAATCATAATTGGAAGTGTTTTTCTGGATCTATATTTTTCACTATAGTGAGGTCCACGTTATAATGGCAGTGTTTGATGAGCAATGGTATTGCTATCCTTGTCTCTCATTCAACGAAGCTGATAGCGCCATCTCTTTCTCGCTTTGTTCTGTTGCCAGATCGTCTTTTTTAACAATGTGGAATTAATAATTAATTCACAAAATATCTCATCTTAACTATGAATATTCATTATAAAATATTATTGAAAAATATAGTTTCTTGCTTAATAAAATATAATTGATTATTTTAAACGAGAATGAACAGTTAATATTACATCAATAAACCTGTATCAGCTACCGTCTATAGAAGGCATTGACAAGACAGTGAGGATCGGCAACGTTGTTCTCCTATCTTTCTCTACTGCCATTATAACGTGGCCCTCACTATAGGCTAATAGTATATCATTTTGGGAAAGAATTCATTGAACAAGGGTAGCAAGTTCTAGCTGATCACTAGAACCTCGAGTCGTTGTACGTTAGTGGGTTTGTTCATGTGTTTGTTCGACGACAACTCTCGATTGCTTTCATGAATAAACTTTAAATATTCAACACATATTCTTTTAACTATTATACAGATCGAGTTCGTTGGCCAATAAAATTGACTCACTATTTCGTCCTTTTTGATAATATAATTGACCGAGCGAAGTGAGTTCTAAGATTCAAGTCGTCGGTTTGGCATTTTTCTTAATGTTTAAATGTTTATATGTTGCGCATTTACGGCGAAACGCGGTAATAGATTTTCATGAAATTTGACAGGTATGTTCCTTTTTTAATTGCGCGTCGACGTATATACAAGGTTTTTTGGAAATTTTTATATTTCAAGGATATATCAAAGGAAAAAGGAGCCTCCTTCATACGCCAATATTAGAGTAAAAATCAGACTATAGAATTATTCATCATAAATCAGCTGACAAGTGATTACACAGATGTGTGGAGAAGCCAGTCTATTGCTGTATTTCCATAAGGTCTATAGTTTCAATCAGGTACTTGTGGATGAGAATACTTCGTGAGGTCTACTGTTCACAGAACTACTATTAGGATAACGTTGAAAGTGTATGGGAACATAAAAATCGTGGTAATATTCATAACTAAAAATAATGACAATTCAGGTGTCGACTAGATGATGATGCATACAATAATTGATAACTCGAGTCAACTTTAACGTCCGGTTGCACAAAAGCATTTTGAATTTTAACTGTTATTAAATGCCGCGATAACCATTCAGTGGAGGCTACTCTGGTTCTCCCGTCGTTTAATCACTGTTAGAAGTTAACAGGTTTTTGTGCAATCGCACCTGACTATTTTTCTTGACTTTCCACCGCTTCCAATAGAACAGCTGATAGAATATCAGCGGCATTTTGAGCGAGTTCTCCAACCCGAGGGCTTCACTATAGTGAGGTCCATGTTATAATGACAGTATTTGATCAACTTTGGTTTTACTATCCTTGTCTATCATTCGACAAAGCCGGTGGTACTATCCTTTTATAGGTCCACAACGATGCCAATTATGTTTTTTACAGTGTAGAAATATAATTAATTAATGCAGAGAATCGGCATCGCTATTCTTCTATCTTTATCCACTGACATTATAACGTGGACCTCACTATAGTATTGACGATTTTTTCCTTGAAATCAACTTTAGTGATTTCCACGTTATAATGGCAGTGGAGAAAGATAGGGGAACAATGTTGCCGATCCTCTGTCTTGTCTATGCCTTCTATAGACGGTAGCTGATACAGGTTTATTGATGTAATATTAACTGTTTATTCTCGTCTAAAATAGTCAATTATATTTTATTAAGCAAGCAACTATTTTTTTCAATAATATTTCATAATGAATATTCATAATTGAGATGAGATATTTTGTGAATTAATTATTAATTCTACATTGTTAAAAGCCAATCTGACACCAGAGCGAAGCGAGAAAGAGATAGCGCTATCCTCTTTGTTGAATGATAGACAAGGATAGCAATACCATTGCTAATCAAACACTGCCATTATAACGTGGACCTCACTATACCAAAATTCGTCTAGCCTTGAAGAAGATCATGTGCTCTCCATTTTCAAAATTTTGAACGGGTTATTCATGTATAGAAGCCATGTGGTCCCCAAATTTCTAATTTTTTTAAAGTCTGCGGAGCTTTTTTAGGGTTGATAATTTTTGTCTGCTCATTTTGCTCAGATCATTCCTCCAAGTACACCATACCCATGCTTTTAAACACTGCATTATAAATAGAATAAATTTTGACACATGTTTGAATAATTCTCTAGCTGAAGCAAACACTTATAAATGAGCGTCTAAATTAAAATGTTCCCACATATGGTGTGTGGTGTTATTCCTACAGTTTTTGCAATATTATGCAATGTTGGAGTTTTTACTGATATTCTTCCTCTTTATATGTTTCTTCTTCTTCCTTCCTCCTTCTTTCCTTCCTCATCCTCTCTCCCTCCTCAATTTTCAATTTTTTGTTTTTTTTTCTCCTAAATATTCATATTGATTGAAACTTTTACAATATTTCTATTAATAAATAAATCCTTAGTTTAAATAACGAAATTAACGTTTTGGTAGAGATTTAGTGGGGAGGATATTTTAATATTCTTTCCGAAGAATGGACATGATAATTCCAAAGCTCCACCAATTTATGTAGATGCATACATATAATTATTATCTATAGTTTTATATTAACAATTGCTTTTTATATCATATACAGTTCAATTAATTTTTTCTTAGTCTATATTATGTAAATTCATCTATAATTTTGCTGTATTGTAAGCTATTGTATATAAGTGTATAAGACTTATTTTTGGAACGTAAGGTCCTTACAATATAAGGATCCGACGCGAACAATTTCGATCAAAAGCGATTCAAGATGGCGGCTAAAAGGGCGAAAATGTTGTCAAAAACTGGGTTTTTCGCGATTTTCTCGAAAACGGCTACAACGATTTTGATTAGAGTTATACCTGAAATAGTCATCGATAAGATCTATTAACTGCCACAAATCACATATCTGTAAAAATTTCAGGAGCTCCGCCCCATCTATGCAAAGTTTGATTTTAGATTCTCAATTATCAGGCTTCAGATACAATCTGAGCAAAATAAATTTAGTAGAAAAGATTGAGCATGAGAATCTCTAAAATTAATGTTCAGTAACATTTTCACGTAAAATTAAAATAATCTCGAAATTCGAGAAAATGTGATTATCCAATTGCAAACTGTTGGCAACTGTCGATTCTATTAAATGATTCACTATGAAGAGATAGCAGACCTCGTGTGGCTCCAGCGTTATTGCCCTGTCACCAGCTGGCTCAAATCTTTGAATAGTAGACTTGAGATGCGCGGGAACACTAGCGTCAGGTGATCAATTTACATAACTGCAAGGAAAGTTGTGTGAGTGTATCACACCAGATTTTTACTCTTATATTGGCGTTTGAAGGAGGCTCCTTCCCTTTTATATTATCCTTGAAATGCAAAATTTCCAAAAACCTTGTATATACGTCGACGCGCAATTCAAAAAGGAACATACTGTCAAATGAAAATCTATTACCGCGTTTCGCCGTAAATGCGCAACATATAAACATTTAAACATTAAAAGAAATGCCAAACCGTCGACTTGAATCTTAGAGCTCACTTTGCTCGGTCAATTATCAAGGTGAAAGTTACCCTGGGCTACATATGGATAAATTAATATTTGAAACGTGGAGGTTTGAAACAGGGTGGAACTGTGGGGTGGTAGGGGTTGGTTTGAATCGACTCACAATATTATTTCTAGTGCAGAATGGAGAGCTTACAGCTTGGTGTTTTATTATAGCCAGCGCATGCGCAGTAGTTAGTTCTATTCTGGGACTGAGCTATAAATAGAACTTAACACCCCTACCTCTTACCCTACCATTGGTTTATATTCTCGACCCACGCGGTAAATGCTTAGTTGGGTAGGGGGTTGATTCTCCCCGACCCCTTTCTCTTACTGTTCTATGTTTTGTCTTTCTCTTATTCTATAATTATTTCTGTAATTATCTTCACTTATATTTTTCATTTATTTCATGCAATTATATTATTGAAACGATAGGGAGAGGAAAAAATAAGGTAACCTTGTGCTATTCCTCTCCCAAATTTAGATAAGGTTACACATAGTCCGAAATAGGTTAAGTCTTGTAGTTCTTCAATTCACAAAAATTTCAGTCCTCAAGTATTTATTTTGAGTTGTATTTTTTGCTTACACTCCTCTTAAAATTTATCTAACTCTATGCTTTCAGTTGTTCTCTGTCCTGTCTTTCTTTTACTCTACCGTTTCTGTTTCTTCTCTATTCCTATTTCCCTATTTTATTTCTATTTTCTTCACTTATACCATTTTGTGTTATTTTACTTACCCTCGTTTCTTACTCTTAAATTTCTGTTGTTCTCTTTTAAGTATCATTCTCTTACTCCATCATTTGTCTTACCTCTCAATCTTTCTTATACCATCTTTTTATTCTTTTCTCTCTTTTTCTTACTTTACCATTTCTGTTTCACCACCTTCTCCTGTACTATTTTGTGTTATTTTGCTTACTCCTCTATTCTTCTTCTTCTTCTTCATCATCATCATCATCATCATCATCTTCTTCATCATCTTGTTCTTCTTCTTCTCCTCCTCCTCCTTCTTCTTCTTCTTGTTCCAATTCCTCTTTTTTATCCTCCTCTTCTTTCTCCTTCTTCATCTTCTCCTTTCTCTTCCCCTCCTTCTTCTCCATCTCATCTTCCTCTCACTCCTACTTTCCTCCATTCTCTTCATCTTTCCCTCTTTCTGCCTGCCTTTTCTCATACTCCCCCTTCCTATGTATAACTCTTTCTCTCACTCTCTCTTTCTCTTTCTCATTCTCTTATCTCTTTCCTTTCTCTCCTTTTCTCTCTTTCTCCTTCTTTCTCTTTTACAGTTGTGTGGCAGAGAGGACTTGGAGTCCTAACTCCGCCCTTGAAAAAAAGGCAATGAATCAATCAAATCTCTCTCCCCCCATCTCTCTATCCATGTATCTATCACTGTCTCTCTCTATATTCTCGTGTGTTGATTGGGAGAATATTAAATTTATTAGAAGATAAGGATATTTATTTAAAAGATCTTTTGAATTTGTAATTGAAAGGATATTTAAGGATTTTTATACTTTCCCTATTTAAATCAAAAATCTATTAATATTGTTGGAGTGACAGCTATCTGAAATCAAGTGACTGATTCTGTCTTCGTTTCAGCACACGCACAAGCCTAGAGCTCATGTGGATATCATCCTCAGATAAAAATGTTTTTGTACTCCTTTTAGCGCTACCACCTGCTTACTGGTACTCTGTTTAGCCACGGCTCACTAGCGAACCTGGTGGCGGATTAGTGAAACAGCAGCGCCACCCTTCTGGTCATAATCGATAAATTGAATGTGCTTCTAAACTCCTCCTACCTTTCTACTCCTCCTCATCCTTCTCCTCATCCTCCTTCTCCTTCTCCTACTCTTACTCCTCCTCCTCCTACCTTTCAACTTCTCCTCCTCCTCTTCCTCCTTAACTGTTCCTTCTCCTTTTTTTTGTCCTTCTCTTTTTCTTCTCACCAAACTTGGTAGAGAGTTAGTGGGGAGGATATTTTGAATATTGTTTCCGAAGAATGGACATTGATATGTCCAAAGCTCCGCCAATTTATGTAGATGCATAACAATATCATAATTATCTATAGTTATTATATTACAAATTGCTTTTTCATATCATATACAGTTCAATAATTATTTTCTTAGTCTATATTATGTAAATTCATCGATAATGTTGCTGTCTTCTAAGTATTGTATATAAGTGTATAAGCAAGTATATATTGTAATTACATAAATTAAGTACTCAATCAATCAATCAATCAAACTTGTTTTTCTTCCTCTTCTTCTTTCTCCTCCTCCTCCTCTTCCTCATCCTTTTCTCCCTACTCCTCCATTTACCTCTTCCTTCTTCTCCTTTTTTTGTCTTCCCACTCTTCGTCCTTCTTTCCCTTCTTGTTTTTCTTTCTCTTCTTCTTCCCTTCTTTCACCTTCCTCTTCCTCCTCCTCCTCCTCCTCTCATCCTCCTCAGTCTCCTTCTTCCTCCTTTTACTCCTGCTATTCCTCATCCTTTCCCTTCTTCTTCTACTTCTTCTCCTCATCATCATCCTCTTCCTCCTGCTCCTCCTTCTCCTCATTTTCTTTCAACTTCTCTTTATATATATCATCAACATCTTCTTCTTTTCCTCTTCTTCTTCTTCTTCTTCCCCTGCACCTCGTTATCTACATGTTTTTCCTCTCTTTCTCCACCTCCACTTCTTCTTCTCCTACTTCTTCTCCTTTTCCTTCTCTTTTTCTCCTCCTTCTCTTACCTCGAACCTGAGACTCATCTGTGCATCACACTCGGCAATAAACCTGTTCACTTGTTTTGTTGACCGAGCGAAGTGAGGTCTAAGATTCAAGTCGACGGTTTGGCATTTCTCTTAATGTTTAAA